>NC_091461.1:123315864-123615864 GCF_027789765.1 Dendropsophus ebraccatus | reverse complement strand
AGGGCTGAGAGGGCAGGACAGGGAGACGCTTCCAGCTTATTTACCATCATTCACACCCATCTCCAAGCTGCGGCTCTTCAGCCTCCTGCAGCCCTGCCAGCCGCAGCATGATGGGAGTTGCAGGCTTGCAGCAGCTGCCATGGGCAGTCAGTGACAGCTCAGGGCAGCTCCTCACGGCCGTCTTACCTCCAGCAGGGCAGAATCCATGGCGCACAGAAGGCTCAAACCGAGAACGATGAATGAAGAACCGCGACACTCTGGAAGCTTCCGCAGCTGGCGGAGGTGTCACGGCTCCTGAACCGCCCACCGGTGGGAGCTCTCCCTCCCCGTTCTAGAAACTACCACATTTTCTCTAAAAAGCTTGCGGCGTCGGCCATTTTGCTGGAGACCAATTTGTCTATGAAAGCGCGTGACGGGTCACAGGAGAATGGAGTCCCATTAACAGTGGAGGCTGGCGACCTCTAGCGACGGGAGTCTCCATGTGTAGGACACGTGATCACACAGGAGGCGGCAGAAAACTACAACTCCCATCATACGCCGGAAGCATTATGAAGTGATTCCCCATCAGTGGTTCTAAAACTACAACTCCCACCATTCCCAGCATTGTGTAACCAGGAGCCAGGAAAATGCTTGAAATTAGTGAAAAAAAAAGCAAAATGCTGACAGAAAGGGTTTATGTTGATGATACGGAGCCGCTTTATGGTTACTGTACAGAGCCTTGTATTTCAGTGTTTTTGGAACCGCTTTATGGTTACTGTACAGAGCCTTGTATTTCAGCGTTTTTGGAACCGCTTTATGGTTACTGTGCGGAGCCTTGTATTTCAGTGTTCCCTTACGTCCCATTGGCATCACAACATATGGGGTAAATTCGCCCCTGCGAGCCCCTGGGACGAAGGAATATTTAATGAAAAAATAACAATAAAATTTTAATCCCCTCCTCCATGAGGTATAAATAGGCTCCCCCTCCCCCTAGACCTCAGTCTTTTTTTTACTTCGTTGCTGTTAGCCCTAGGGGACTTTGTCCCTCCTCCGTTTTTATGCTTTGTTAACCTGTTGCATTCAGGTTTTCTCTCCAGGTAATGATTGCTGGGATGCCGCTGGAGCCGGTGTCCAGGTAGTATCCTGATATTTGCTTCTGGAGGTCTTAGCTTTTAAGTTTTTCTTACCTAGTGCGTCTTGGAACGCACTCTGCGTGTCACCCAACTGCGGCGCTGCGGGCGTCTCAGCACTGCGGCATCAGCATCATGTCACTTCCGGGGGCCGGCAGCGGCGCGCGCTCTCTGCACGCCAGATTAGCTGTGTGTCCAAGGCAGAAGGTAAGCTGTTGCTACCTCTAGGTCTGGCTGTCTTCTCATTTGGATCTAATAGAAAACATCTGAGTGCAAAGTGCTGTGATCTCTCTTCTATATACTTAAAAGTAAGTGTTGCTGCCACCTAGTGTCTCTTTCCGATATCACTCTAGCCAGGCTAGTGGTTTATATGTATTGTAATACATTGATTATTTGCAGATGTCTGAAATGGAGACCAGTCGTGCTGCTGGCAAAAGACCTTCATGTGCCGAGTGTGAGACTCCTCTACCTGACGGCTATGGATACCGTAGGAGGATCATTTTTTCCAGATAAGATTCATCCTTTCTTTCATAAAAATATTTATGAATGCCTAAAAATATTTATAATGCCTAAGTACACTGTCCTTCATGCAGACCAAAACCTATGAGGAGCCTGATGTTCAGGATGTAGTTGTATGGGTCAAGGACTATGTGCAAAAGACTTTAGCGGCTAATGAGAATCGCCGCCCGTGTCCTAAGATAAAGACCAAATGGAGTATTTCTCTCTCTACTCCCAGCCTTTGAGTATATTACTTTATGGCTGTAGGATTATGGTCATTTTCAGTTTTACTGTGATTGATGAAGTTAACTCATCATCTTCTTCTGAAACCTCTTCTACTTCTGAAGATGAGAGAATTATTCAGGGGTATTTCACAGCTGATAGAATTCACAAGCTCTGCTAAGCTGTGCAAGCTGAAATACACCCTGAGGAAATAGAAGAGGATAGGATTGGTCCTCCTCAAAAAAGCCTAGGGCTTTTTCTGTGGGTAAGACTTCATTGTCTATGTTACAGGCGGAATGGAAGGAACCGGAAAAGGCTCCGGGTTTGAGCAAGAGGTTTAAGACCTTATAGGTTCTCAAGGAAGAACAATGTAAAGACTGGATTGAGCCCCCAAAGGTGGACCCGGCCATAGCCAAACTGTCAAAATGTACTGTGCTGCCTGCAGAGGACGGATCCAATCTTAAGGATCCGATGGATAGAAGGGTGGAGGTAGCCCTCAAGAGATCATATACGGCAGCGGCAGCCCAAGGGGCAGTCTCCATGTCTTCTTTGAGGTTTCTAGAAGCCTAAGAAGATGGCTGGCCAAGGTCTAGGAAAATTTGGAAGGTAGAGCTAGCAGGGACAAGGTCCTTCGCTCCTTAAAAAAGGTCATTATGGCCATTGACTTCCTCTGCGATGATGCATCTCAGGGAACCAGGTTAGCGTAAAAAAAACTAGTACGCTCTCGACCGCTGCCGAAGGGCGCTATGGTTAAAACCCTGGGTTGGAGATGCTAACTCCAAAATTCAGCTCTGTAATATGGAGTTCCAGCCAGGTAGGCTGTTTGGCTCTGAGCTGGATAAATTAATGGAGGAATTGTCTGACAAGGAGGGGAAGTCCCTACCATTGTCCTATAAGAGCGGTGATTCCTTTCGCAGAGCAAAATCTCCTCAGCGAGGCAAAGGGAGATACCAGTACAGAGGTCGAGGAAGAAACTATTCCAGAAGAGGTTCTGGGAAGCAGCAGAATAAGGACACCAACAAGAAACCAGACTTCTGACGCAGAAGCTGTCCAGTGGGAACACGTCTGAGTTTGTTTCTCCCTGCCTGGGAAGAATTAAGAAAAGATCACTGGGTGTTAAATATTATTCAAAATGGTTATGTCCTTTATTTATCATCTCTTCCTCCTCCAAGATTTCTTCTGTCAAGAAATCTTAAGCCAGAAAGACACTTAGTCCTAGAGACAGAAATTCTTTACCTCCTTTTCCATTGAGGCTCTAGAGGATGTTCCTCTATCTGAGATCGGTCAGGGAGTTTACTCCCCAGTGTTACTAGTGCTGAAGCCATCCGGAAATTGGAGGCTTATTATAGATTTGCAATATCTCAACAGGTGCATCGTAAAGAAGACGTTCCACATGGAGAACATAAGATCGGTAAAATCTATCCTCCAGGAGGGAGATTTTATGGTCACCATAGATCTACCGGATGCATATCTTTATGTACCGATTCTGAAGGCTCACAGGAGAGCCTTCGCCATCCAAATCCAGGGGAAGGTAAGACACTTACAATTCAAAGTCCTTCCATCCGGAATACCTCCGCACCCTTTGTTTTCACATAGGTAGTGTCACCATGATGGTTCACTTCCGTTTTACAGGGGATAAACTTATCCCTTACCTGGACGATTGGTTGATTATGACTCAGACTCAGGATCTTCTGAGAGTTCAGTTGAACTATGTCCAGGACATACTTCAACAATTAGGTTGGCTTATCAACATAGAGAAATCAGACTTAATTCCTAATTCCTCCTCGTCAGGTATCCATAAGAACATTAATGCGCTTTCTAGGGCTCCTTGCCTCAGCTGCGGACGCGGTGCCATGGGTGTTATGGCACATGAGATTTCTTCAGAGAGAAGCACTAACAGTATGGAACCGAAGACTGAAGGACTTGGATGCGATGCATGTTCTATCGACTCAAACAAGACATTCTCTCATGTGGTGGAGACAAGTCAAACATGGAGTTTTATTTTCAGAACCACACTGGATAACCATCACGACAGATGCTTCAGGAACAGGTTGGGGAGCTCATCTGACAGTCATCACGACTGCAGGATCTTGGAGTCAACAGGAATCCGCTCTGCCCTCCAACGTGAGGGAGCTCAGAGCGATTTACCTAGCTCTTCTTCATTTTTCTCCTCCTATTTTACAGAGAGCAGTCAGAATCCGGATGAACGACATGGCCTGTGTGGCGTACCTAAACAGGGAGGTACCAGATCCCCTTCTCTCCTCAGGGAAGTAGAGAAGATTTTTCTGTTGGGCAGAAACCAGAATAACCAGACTCTCTGCGATTCATATCAGGGGTGTCGACAATATATTGGCGGATTGACTGAGTTGAGGCCTGACATTACCGGGGGAATGGTCTCTCTCAAGGAGAGTGTTCATTCAGTTAACCCAGAGGTGGGGGCCTCCTCAGAGAGACCTCATGGCATCAGCAAGCAATGCCAAACTGAGGAATTTCTGTTCCCTTTACAGGGCAGACAATCCCACGGTAGTGGACTCAATGACAATACCATGGACATACCAGCTGGCGTATATCTTTCCTCCCATAGCCATGATTCCCAGAGTTTGACGAAGATCAGTCTAGATCAGTCGTCAGTAATAATAATAACTCCCTTCTGGCCGAAGGGGTCATGGTTCACCCTGCCCATGAATATGAGCAGAGGGGAATTTTGGAGGTTACCTCTGCATCCGGATCTAATATACCAGGGTCAACATCTGTGCAGGAATCTTTCCAGCCTCAGCTTGACAGCTTGGAGACTGAGAGGACCGTATTGGACTCTAGTTTTTCTGAGAAGGTATAGTATACCCTTTCTCACGCTCGTAGTTGCACTACAAATAAATCTTATGCACGTATTTGGAAGATTTTCAAGATTGGTGTGTAAGCAGGAGTATTGATGGACTTAAACCTTCTACTCCACAGTCATTGGAGTTTTTACAGGAAGGCTTCTATAAAGGATTAAAACCTAGTTCCATCAAGGTGCAGATAGCAGCCCTCTCTGCACACCTAAACTCACGTTTCTTTCAGATCTTGGAGGTAAAGAATTTTGTTAAGGCTAGACTAGGCCTAACCTGGTAAAGCAGGTAGACCCATGGGACGTATCCTTTGTGTTGAGACGCCTGTGTCTTCCTCCCTTTAAGCCTTGGGAGGAAGTAAACTTCAAGTTAACATTGGAAGTTTCTCTTTTACTAGCCATTACCTCTGCTAAGAGAGTTGGAGAACTTCAAGCCCTTGACTCCGCACCTCCATACGTGATTTTTTTCCCAAGACAAGGTTATCCTTGGGTTCCTTCCAGGATTCCTGCCTATGGTGGCTTCATTTGCCAACATCAACCAGCCAATAGTATTGCCTGTATTTTCTCCTACTGGATCATCTGAAGAAGACTTGGATCTTTCTTTATTGGACGTATCCAGAGCTATCAAGATCTATCTACATAGAGTAGGTGATTTTCGTAAAGACGAGAATTTCTTTATCCCTTTCGCAGGAAAGAATAAGAGGAGGAAGGCTTCAAAACCTTCAATATCCAGATGGATCTGTGACTCCATTGCCTTATGTTACTCCTCTGCTGATCTGGATCCACCAGAATTTACCAGGGCTCACTCTACTAGAGCTGTGGCCTCCACTTGGGCAGAGCGTGCCGCTGTGCCACTTGAGGACATATGCCAGGCAGCTACCTGGTCTTCTTTGACTACCTTTGTGAGATATTTCAGGCTGGATACTTCTTTCTTGTCAAGAACAACCTTTGCAAGATCTGTTCTTAATGCGGACGTAATAAATAACCCGCCCATTGGGGATAATGCTTGCTAATTCCCCATATGTTGTGATGCCAATGGGACGTAAGGGAAGCTAAAATTATTTAATTAATTTAATTAATATAATTAATTATGTTAATTTGTTTTCCCTAAGACGCATTGGCATCACAAGACTCCCGCCCTGTGTTTTATGTTTCTTTATAATTAGACTGAGGTCTAGGGGGAGGTGGAGCCTATTTATACCTCATGGAGGAGGGGATTAAAATTTAATTGTTATTTTTTCATTAAATATTCCTTCGTCTCAGGGGCTCTCAGGGGCTCGCAGGGGCGAATTTACCCCATATGTTGTGATGCCAATGGGTCTTAGGTAAAACAAATTAACATAATTTTAGCTTTTTGGAGCCGCTTTATAGTTACTGTACAGAACCTTGTATTTCTGGAACCGCTTTATAGTTACTGTACAGAGCCTTGTATTCCAGTGTTTTTGGAGCCGCTTTATAGTTACTGTACAGAGCCTTGTATTTCAGTGTTTTTAGAGCTGCTTTATAGTTACTGTACACAGCCTTGTATTTCAGTGTTTTTAGTGCTGCTTTATAGTTACTGTACAGAGCCTTGTATTTCAGTGTTTTTAGAGCCGCTTTATGGTTACTGTACACAGCCTTGTATTTCAGTGTTTTTAGAGCCGCTTTATAGTTACTGTACAGAGCCTTGTATTTCAGTGTTTTTAGAGCCGCTTTATAGTTACTGTACAGAGCCTTGTATTTCAGTGTTTTTAGAGCCGCTTTATAGTTACTGTACAGAGCCTTGTATTCGTGTTTTTGGAACCGCTTTATGGTTACTGTACAGAGCCTTGTATTTCAGTGTTTTTGGAGCAGCTTTATAGTTACTGTGCCGTGTTTTCGCCGGAGTACCCCTTTAATTCCTTTTCTCCACCATTTTCCCCTTTGGTATCAGTGATGACGTCTACAACACAGAGCAGAATGCTGGTGGAAGAATAAAGGAGAAAGACGCACCTGCCCTCATTCTCTGGTCTCAGCCCATCAAGAGCGATGGTGACCAACTCCATAGACTAGGTGACACAAGCTGCTGCCCTCATCCAGCCAAAGGCATGATGGGAGTTGTAGTCATGCACCACCACCATAGGCTGAAGAAATCAGTGACCACTGCTGCCATTGGGATGGGACCCTGTGTCTTGCCCAAGCTGTGGTGACAGGCATAGAATTACTGATGCGCTCGCATTGTTACCGCATTGTGTGACCACAGCCTGAAGAGGAGCCCAGCAGGAAGCGTTTACACCGATTTATCGGACACATTTTTGAAGCAAATGGATTTGAAATTTGAAAATAGGAGCCAAGTGTTTCCTTTATAAACAGGAAACTGGTCAGAGTCAATTCCTGGTCGGGTGTATGGGGGGGGGGGGGGGGGGGGGGGGGTGACGACAATGATGCGGATTGATAGTGATGATCAAGAGGATCACCCCCCCTTAATAGGATGGGGTGACGGTTTTAACCTATACCAGAGAAGGAGTCACAGCTGCACTCCCTGATCAGATTAAACCACAGGACCCTATCGTGTAGGTGGGAGCCACATTGTAAGATCTCACAGGTGATTGATCAGCAAATCACAGGAAATTCTGATCTTTATACCACAAACTGCGGCCAAACTACAATTCCCATCATACCTGAAGAGCTAAAGCTTCAGCCGCCCAGACATGCGGTGTTGCAGCTTTCCACCAGGTGGAGGGACCTTTGACCGAGTCTTACTGACCTGCAGCTCTAATGGTGCAATCACAGATATGACAGTTGTGAAGCCAAAGCCAGGAATTTGTTTGAAGAGGGGAGACATCTCAGTATATGACCTATTCTGTTTATAGTCTGCTCCTGGCTTTGGCTTCAATAAGCTGTCAGCTAAATCTGTAAATGCACCATAAGGCAGAGGTCAGCTGTGACACACAGAGGGGAAGCGTCAGCGATCAGTAAGGAGTTTGCCGAATATTCAGAATGAACTAAAAACCAGACAAAGCAGCAGTCATGTTCTACCCTCTTTATTACAGACATCAGATTACAGACTCCCGCTCATCATGTCACCGATCACAGAATGTTCCTTTAACCTAAGAGGGGAATACAACCAGACGTCAGTAAGGCCGTGTATCCTGGAGGTCGCCTTAGCGTTACGGTCAGTGGGTGTCAGCACTTGTGTTGTCATCTTTATATCAGGGAGAGAGTTCAATGTAGTCGTCATCATTCACCCATCATCCAGTATTAGGACGGCAGAGAGACGTCACCTACCAGAAGGGTCCACAGGGTCCCGCCAGCACCGCTGCAATGGAACAAAGTCAGGTTATACAAGTATACATTGTTTATTGGTCACATATCAATATGCTGAAGGTTTCTTAAAGGGGTGTGAGAAAAATCAGAAGATTAGGGCCTGACAAATGTGCCACCGATGTACACCCCAGTATAGAGGACCACCAAAATTCTATTTCAAATAAACTGGTGCAAGAGATTTGTAACTTCTATTAAATCTTCAATACTTATCAGCTGCTGTATGTCCTGCAGAAGTGGTGAAATCTCTCCAGTCTAACACAGTGCTCTCTGCTGCCACCTCTGTCCATGTCAGGAACTGTCCAGAGCAGCAGCAAATCCCCATAGACACCTCTCCTGCTCTGGACAGTTCCTGACATGGACAGAGGTGGCAGCAGAGAGCACTGGTCAGACTGGAGAGAATACACCACTTCCTGCAGGACATACAGCAGCTGATTAGTGGAAGACTGGTGAAGACCAGTTCATTTGAAAGGAAAAAGTGAACCCTTTAAGCCACCAAGTCTTCTATAACACGAATAAGCCAAAGCTCTGCCCCAATAGCCTCAGAGAAAAGTGGAACGGTTAGTGGTGATATCATCCTGACTCATATGGCAGAATCGTCTCATCACTGGTAATAGGAAGCAGAGCAGAAGTCAGGAGTCTCTAGAATTTAGATACTTACATTCACAGCATCCAAGTAGCGTCCAACCTATGGAGAAAGTGACAGGTTAGTGACACCATAAAGACGGACCAATACACTGAAGCATTACTGGTAACTATTCAGTCGGTGTATAGACTCCCACTGATCACTATATAATACTGTTTCAACTTACAGGAGGCCATCTGCAACATGGAGCAGTGCCTTATGGAGTGAAGCGCTCAGTTGTGCACTTCTCCCACTTCTGGCAACTGATGTGAATCTGATCACCTAGACCAGGGATGGGGGAACCTCTGGTGCTCCATCAGTTGCAAAACTACAATTCCCATAATGCCTGGAGAGCTAACGCTCTGGCTGTCCAGGTGTGATGGAAATTGCAGTTTTACAACAGCTGGAGGGCCAAGGTTTCCCATGCCCGACCACCACACTCTAAAAGAAACTTCTAAAGTTGACAGTAACCTTAGTGGTCTGCATCAGTCAGTCAAGTTATCCTCACAAGTAATTGGAGACCTGATTCATAAAGTCATCACATACAGACCACTGCACTGTAGATAGATTATAGTAGTTACCCGTCAGGTTTTATAGCAAGATCCTTAAACTGGTATCTATATCACACTTATGTGGCATCCCACAGGGGCAACATTAAGGGGGTCTGAACCCCAGTCTCAGCAGCCATGTTCCTTCTAGACTTCAGTGAGGTGGCTCTTATTTGAGTATTTCTACATAAGTGCATGATATGGAGTCGCCCTCCACACACTGTATAATCTGCACTGGAGATATCAGGCAGGGAGGTTTTACCTCACAAAGGAACAAATATTCATCTTATAGCAATATAGTATAGGAGATCAGCCGTCAGGATGGTAACAAGGCCGAGACCAAGCTCTGTCACTTACCAGATATCGGGGTCCAGTCACCGAGTGATGAGGATATTAGTGAGACCTGGAGAGAGATCCATCTGTGAGTACAATATACTGATCAATATTCCTAGAAGCCTGAGCAGAAGCTTACACCAATCAAATTCCACCCCTGCCAGTAACTATAATGGGCACTGTCAGTCACATCAAGCTTATTGCTGGGGACCGTCTGCACAAGAATACTGCTGGCTGAAGTGGGCTGCCTGGAAACCATGGACTAGGCCATATCCATGTCTTACAGACTCCTAGGGCTGCATCCAACTTTGACATTTGAACACTGGCAGCTAAAAAAATTGGACTTGGGCATGCTGGAGTTTAGTAACAGGTATGTTTTTAAAGTAATATCACCCTCATACCCTTGCTTCATTTCATTGGTGGACAGTGTCACCTGGGCGGGGCTTTATGGCAGTTGGGCCCCATCTCCCCGCCTAGGTGACACTGTCCACAGATGAAGTTTTAGATCAGAGACCGACAAGTGTTCTACCAGTATACATCGAAGATACAGCATCTAAGCTTGTGGATGGTGCGGAGGACTGCACAGAGTAAGGGGGATAAGAGGACCACCAAGCCATCTCCACATAATGATTAGCAGCAATTACATGTCACATTACAGTGTGGCATCTGATGTACAGAGGAACCAATTCACAGCTTATAGTACATTTTGGGACCTGCAGAAACCAATTTCCCCTTCAACGTTAAAGTACAACACTACCACATACTGGATCATGTATGATCACCCCAACACAATTAGTTTCCATGTACAGCACAGGATGCATCAGATAGGAGCGAAAGACTGTTCATCACTGTCAGTCTGATGAACTATGAATTCATCATGTGATCCTGGGCCGCACAACTTCCCTGAACCAAAGGGCCAATACAAGGAAACTCACCTCACAGCCGGCACTTCCAGAGGAACAGGGACATCTAAAAAAGGAGGAGGAAAAAAAAAGTTCTGAGATTGCTGGAGAAACCAAAGCTCGACGCCAGTGATGACAGCTGCACGTCAGCAAGAGCGTCTCCTTCATTCTTATTCAGAGAGATTCCCATTGATTTTCTATTAAATCATCATTGTGCTGTGGTGAAGGGCGACCGATCCTCCCAGGTACTTACATTAGATGCCTTGCAACGCTAAAGAGGAGAAGAAACACAGTTTAGACAGTTATAGTAACAGATTTGCTGTACAAGTATATAGACGATAACACACCCCCCCCCCCCCCCAGCATGAACACAGACTGGAGCCGTGTGCAGAAGTTCAGAGTAACAAATATCTTTAAGACGGCCAAACTAACAAGTGTCTTACAGGCCGTGCAATGCTCTATGGGAAGATGCAAAGTAGCAGTTTTCCAGGAGGAAACTTGTACTAAAGCGCCCCTTATTGCAGGAACCACTTGGAGGGAACCAGTCACCTGGGCACAGTATCCACAGATATGGCCCCTGATAACTACCCCTCCTGCAGAAGCTACAGGGACAGTAAAGCCATCAGGAATGTTTCAGGCAGATCTTAGTGCCGGCATCGATGACCATAAGCCTCAGTTTTATAAAGTTGTCAGAAATCACTTCTGTCCACTACTCTTGAACCATCATCGGCTTAGGTCAGGCCTTAGAAGTTGCCCATGAAGCTAAGATGTCAGCAAAGGGAGAAAATGTTTGCACCGTGGAGGTAGCCAATTTCTACAGCGGCCGGAACCCGGTAAAGAAGCAAATTCTAGGCTGCTGAGACGTTCCCATCTACTCTGCATGTCTAATGCTCTGAGATACTCACCATAGAAGTCACAGCAGACTCCACTCCTCATCTTGTAGGGATCACACTGAGGGAGAAAAACCCAACATTAGAACAGGTTCCTTAGCCAACAATGGGGTTATAACATCTCCAGAGACACATCAGATAGGAGCGAAAGACAAGTAGGTATTCATCACTGCTCATCTGCTGAACTATGTGATCATCATTGTGTCTGGAAACTATACCCAAAACTATAGTCATGTGGCAACCACCTATGTAATCTAACTACTGATGCAACTATTCACCAGTCATGTCACAGGCATTTCTGGAGAGGACAGAACCTGTTTGGTAGATTATGTGGTCTGACCATCCCCCCTCCTTAATCTTCTCCACCATCTTATGGACAGGGAGTGGGACAAGTTGGACCCCAATACCCATAACCCAGGAAGCTTCCATGTTGTCTATAGCAGCTGCCTGGTGTTGTACTCTGGAGGGGTGAAACAAATGAGATGCAATGTCTATGGTGGGTGCCCTGTCCAGTTAGTGAGGTTTCTTACCTAGTTTGGTGCCCAGAACATGGTGACCTGTAAGAATTAGAGGTTGAATATTAGTCCCAGATTACAGACGTCTCAGTCTTGTACTATAATCTTCAGGTTCTCAGAAAGAAATGGAACGGTTAAAGATATAATCATCCTTAATCATATGGCAGAATCGGTTTCATCACTGTAACCAGGTAAGAGATGGCATGACTGCCGCTCACCATCGATATGATGAGGTAACTCACCAGGTTATAGCCGGCATTAGGTTCAGGACCTAGAATAAAGTGTATAGCAGTTAGTGCTGTCAGGTTATACAAGCAGGACACTAAGGGTCAGGGGGTCATGTCAGTATTGCGGTTCGTCCACACAGACTTCAGGTCAGACATTTGAAGCATCATGAATAACCCCAGGATCATGTTATAATCTGGATTAGAGGACGATATTGCCCGTGCAGTCACATGAGTATAATAGCAGGTACGCCATAGCTATACAAACACAGAAAATGGCCGAGATCAGATGAGTACCTCACTTTTAATGTTCTGCTGTAAGAAGCAGATTTGATCAGCACACGACATCGGCTTTCTCTATCCCCGCACTGTTCTTGGACGAGAGACCATCAGAAGGGTTCAAGTTAAAGGGATTGATCTCCCAGAACAGCTGCATGCACCTGGCAGACAGGTCTCATCTGGTGTTGGAGGTTCCAGGCTCCATGGTGTCATGTCGGTAAAATGCATTTTAATTCTGCACAAGAAACAGGTGGAGAGCCATGAACCAGTCATCGATAGTGACTAGTTACAGCTGTGTCCCGTCAGTGTTGCCAATCACCCTGCAGAGTGTGCAGATGGTGACTAGTCCATGCTCTCCCTCGCCTCTCACTGGATTAAAATGTATTCTACTCGACAGGAAGACAAAGCCGTATTCCTACACCACAGGAAGACAGCCAGATGCGAGGTGCGGTGCCTGCTGCTGTTCTGAGCCCAAGTGTGCCGACCCAACTTTTTAAAATGACTGATGTCAGACATGTGACAAGACTACAGAAGTCTGCAGCTCGCCTCACTGATGCAGGAGAAGCTTTTCATTCCCGTGACCTCTGGAGTCTCATCCCCCCAACTGATCAACGTGACTAAGGGCAACACTTAAACCAGTGTCCACACAAGAGTCACTGACACACTATCTGTATAATTGCTGCAAGTCCCAGTCTGACTACAGGTCTGATGACCCAACAACCACCAATAGACGAGGACCGAATGCAGCTTCCCGATCATGCTGTGCCAGGCAGGATAATAAGACAGTGTCTGGCAGCGGCTTACTTCTTACACATGCAGTTTGTTCAGATTTATGGGGTGTTCTATCTAGCCATGTCATGTGTATGGGCCGCTTACATGTGGATATTACCTATGCTTCTTTGTCTGGGTTTCTCCATCTGCAGGTCCTCCAAGCAGCAGCCCTAAGATTAAAGGTTACATGTTATTAGTGTTTAGCGACAGCTACCATAGGCAATACCATATTATGTGGTCTGTATCAGCGTGGGTCAAGTTATCCTCACATAGTAATTGGAGACCTGATTCATAAAGTCATCACATACAGACCACTATAAGACTCACTAGATTTCAGCTCATTACAGCCCCAGGTATGCAGCACAGGCTTATAGAGTATGGGCCCTATTAACCAACAGATTATCTGGCAGATTTTTTTTAAGCCAAAAACAGAAGTGAATTTAAAAAGAGAAATCTCAGTCTTTCCATTATTACCTGTTATCTGGTTTATAGTCCATTCCTGGTTTTGGCTAAAAAAAAAAAAAAAAAAAAAAAAGTCAGATTCTGCCAATTCCTCAGTTGTGGACTAGTAAGCCGAGTGTTTACATTCCGACAGATTTAGAGGAGGGGCTGGGAGAAGGCTGCCAACTCTGTCACATGATGAGTCAGGGTCCTAATGTCTAAGCAGCCCGACTTTTAGATGCAGTGCGGTCCTCCCTCCTCCCTCATACAACTGTACAGGTGTAATCACTCAGACCAAAAAACTTTTGGCATGTAAAGTTTCACCAAGACCAGTGCAGTTTAAGAATGTGGCTGAGTGTCCACAGGGTTATACTCTGGTACCTCCAGTGATAACATCAGCCAAACCAAGTATGGCCTCTACACAGTAATACATGATCAGAGAGACATGACTGTGACTTTACAGGAGATCAGCCATAGCCTCTCCACAAGCATCTGACAGCGCACCACACTATATACTTACCATGTTGTCTGCCGCCAGCCCCATGAAGTTACCAGAGACTGATGTCTGTAAACAAAAAAAAAAAAAAAAAAAAGTTGGGCACATTATACAGATAATCCCAAGTGCGTCGACCATTAGCCATTCCAATATGACCCAAACAAGGCAGAAAGGGGCAACCGAGACAAACTGATGGAATTAGAACACAGGTAATGCTGGAGTCAGATAGAGCTAATAACAAACCTCCATGGGGAAGTCAAGGTTGTTAGAGCATCATCATGTAGCACTATACTGTAGGTATACACTCAGCAAGTATCTATGCTGCACTGTCACTGGCCGCAACACATGGGCAGCAGCAGCTGGTGCTGCAATCAGAAGCTCATGTTACGCTGCTATGTTAGTGTAAGGATACATTCACACACTATTTCATGCTGCAAGATTTTCAGTGACATCTGCTGTAATATTGGTTTCTAGTAAAGACAGTAACCAATACCACAGCAAGAAACTTGGAGCATAGAGTTTACAGCCGAGAATCATGTGACTCTAGGCTTCTATATGCTGCATCTTATTGGCCCCATCACTAACCCAATGTCACATGTAAAGATGAAAAGCGTAACTATCATTTTTTTTATTGCAGAAATAAGTAGTATAAGCGATTTTAAGAAACTCTGTAATAGGTTTTATCAGCCAAAAAAGCCTCCTTCTGTACTCAAGAAGCAATCTCCCAGCCTCCCCCCCCTGACTTCTTATCTGTGCATCATCAGGCAAACACGTCTTCATTACAGAGAAGCCAGTGAAGACGGGCTCTGCTCTCCCATTCTATCCCTATGGAGGAGGGAGGGGCTGAGGGAGCAGGAAGAGGTGACATGAAGGTCAGCTGTTTCTAGACTCTCTGGGCACCTAAAACGCTAAATTCAGGTGTCAGAAAGGTCAGTGCTTATCTCAGTCACTTCTAACAGCCCCTCCCCTCTCCATAGCCACATAATGGAGACAGAAATCCTGCTTCATCTGATGTGAGGGGGGAGGCTGGGAGATTGCTTTTTCACTACAGAAGGAAACTCTTTGTACATAAAACCTATTACAGAGTTTCTTAAAATCGCTTGTACTGTTGATATTTAATGTTGTCAGAAAAATGGCCCTGAAATGACAGTTCCGCTTGAAGCTTCTGAATACTTACTGTACACGTCCCAGGATCAGGTCCGCAGCTCGCCGAGTACACCCTGCAAATACACAGCAACATTAGAAGGGATCCTACAGACTAGGATAGCAGGACAAGTATAATACAGACACATCAGATAGGAGCGAAAGACAAAAGGTATTCATCACTGTTACATCTGCTGAACTATGTGATCATCACTGTGTCTGGAATCTGCAGCATTAGAATGTAATGTACAGTCAGCTGAAACCCTGGTACCAAACATATGCAGGAGTCATAGGGTTAAAGGTGTTATTTAAATTCCTTCAAATCAACTGGTACTTAGCTGCTGTATGTCCTGCAGGAAGTGGTGTATTCTCTCCAGTCTGACACAGTGCTCTCTGCTGCCACCTCTGTCCATGTCAGGAACTGTCCAGAGCAGCAGCAAATCCCCATAGAAAAACTTCTCCCGCTCTAACCCGTTCCTGACATGGACAGAGGTGGCAGCACCGTGTTAAACTGTAGAGAATACACCACTTCCTGCAGGACACTCAGCAGCTGATAAGTACCAGAAGTAAATTAGCTCTCTGGCACCAGCTGATTTTAAACATAATTTTTGCTGAATAAGCCCATGATGCATGAGACTAGTAAAGCAATGTCCCCATAAAGAGAGTTTGGACACTAACCTTCCAGCCCAGGATGAGCATCTCCATTCACAGCCGCTACCCGAGTTCTGGAAGAGACAGGACACCATGAAGGAACAGCAGGTACAGAAGAACACCGACTCCTCTCACTATACTGCATCAGTATAAGAGTCGTCCCTCATGACTTCTCAGAGAGATTCCCATTGATTATATCAGGTCATCACATACAGCAGTGGAAGTCGTCATCTACCACACGCACCAAGCTTACCTGCTAACCCGACCCACGACCGGACGCTGGACCTAGAAGACAAGACCAGAGGGTTACTAAGGAGAAGAGTCTGCTCACAGAGTGAAGACCCCAGTGACTAATGCCTCAGAGGAAGATAAGGTGGTAGCTCTCTCGTCATCCTGGCGGTCAAGAGTAGCAAATAGGAGTCATCAGCGGCATTAGATGGGGGGCGGACCACAAGCTTCCCACCCAGACAATCCCCATAATATATATATATATATATATGGGCAGATGGAACCCTCAAGACCTTTAAAGGGAGTTTTAACATTTTACACCAAGGATGGCAGAAGGCTGTAACCTGCAGAGCTGTCAGCATAATACTGTGCGGCTCCATTCATCATTCTGTAAGACCAAACCAGTCAGCTGACTGTATAACAGGGTCTCTACAGTCCAGACAGATGGGAGTTGGACATGACTAAAGATCTCAGCCTGATCCCCTTTGTTCTCAAAGATGAGCCGCAGCCAGAGCATCACGTCATCTCATACTTATTAGTAACCCTGACAGTTCTGATCTCCTTGGATCACTAAACAGGCTGCGTCCCTTCTGTAAATCACTAGTCACACTGTTATAACCTCATTATAAGTCATTCTGTCAACGTTAAAGTGGTCACCCAAGAGTGGGAAACCCCATCCAAGACATAGCAGCCGCCGCCTGTGCGATATGGCAGCTCAGTTCTATTAAAGTGATAGGTATGATACTATAGTCCCACACAGCCCGACCTCAGGTCTGATCTTGTGTATATAAACCCTGGGGACCCCGCAGCATTTCCAGGAGCAGCTCCGCTCATTCACTGGCTGCAGCCTCCTGATCTCTGCAACGTATGGAGGAGCCCATATAGAATGAATGGAGCGGGGGCGGAGGACCCCCCCAAACCTGCGCATAGGGACAGCCTTATACAGGACTAAAGGGGAACTCTGGACAAGACTGGGGAGGGGGTAGATGAAAGCACCGAAGTCCACTTACCTCCCTGATTCCAGCATGGTCCCTGCTGCTTCTGGTCTATGACAATGGAAGAGCAGTAAGCAGCCAGGGACCAAAGACTGAGGCAGCACAATGCGGGAAGCAGTGCTGCAACCAGGGAGGTAAGTGGACTTAGAGGCTCTCATACTCCCCCAGAGTACAGAACATTCCCAACTTACATCAATAGGAGCCGGGGGGGCCATTAAATCTGAGGGACGTCACCTGCAAGAGAAGGAGAGACGGAAACCATTAGTCCTGATCCCCTCATGTATCACATCACAGGAGACAGAAACATCAAGACACAACAAGATACAAATCCCCATTATACTGAGAGCAGAGGGGGATGGCACAGGGAGAGAGCTGCGGGGGCAGGGACAGCGCCGGGAGAGAGAGAGAGCGCCGCGGGGGCAGGGACAGCGCCGGGAGAGAGAGAGCAGAGGGGGATGTCAGAGAGAGAGCTGCGGGGGCAGGGACAGCGCCGGGAGAGAGAGAGCAGAGGGGGATGTCAGAGAGAGAGCTGCGGGGGCAGGGACAGCGCCAGGAGAGAGAGAGCGCCGCGGGGGCAGGGACAGCGCTGATCAGAGACGTTGGTAATCATCATTCTCTCTCTGATGTCCCTACCAACAATTCTCATCACGTTCAGCCTCAGCGTCCTCCATAATAACAGCAAGTGAAGGGTTAACCAGCAGGGCGGCATAAACATGGCGGGGCTGCAGGGAAGAAGCGCAGCGGAATCCATCTCCATCCTGAGAGAAGGAAGGAGCAGCGGGACAGGGGGCAGAGGGGGATGTCACAGGGAGAGGAGAACAATAAAGCTGTGGGGATATTGAACGCCTCGGGCCGCACATGAGGCGGTGACTGCAGCACTTACCTCACAGCACAAGGGAAGAGACGAAGGGACTGCACTGAGCCGGGGCCGCAGCTTATATAGTCCACAGGACACCGGATGTGACGACATGAACGTAGGGGCGGAGCACGCACGGATCCTTCAACACGCCTTAAAAGAATCGTCGCCTGCTGTTGGTAAAGCCGCCATGTTGTTGGTTGCAACAAACTATTAAGGATAAACGATGGTAGATGGTCAACGAATATGTCCTTACAGTCTAATAGTCCGTTACCCGCCTAAAATGGCTCCTCAGACCCACCTACTCCCCACCCAATATGGCGCCCAGTCACCCCCGCAAGGTTCACTTCCGGGTCAGGAAGGCAGGAGCGTGACGGTATTTTGATATAGCACTTCCGGAGCGCTGTGTTCCGGCGGTGGCCCCGTCCCGACCCGTCCGCGCCCCCGGAGGTAGGTGACAGAATCCAGGAGGGAGGGAGGGGAGGGCCCTCAGGGGGTTGGAGTGTAGGGCGTGGCTCACTCTCCCGGGAGGGGGAGGGGCCAGTCCACATCCAGCCCGCCCCCTGCCACCCTCAGCAGCAGTGATGGAGACCACCAGGATCACCACCGATGAGATGTCGGCACAAGCTGGGGGTGTCAGTGTGATTACCGCATTGTGTGACCACAGCCTGAAGAGGAGCCCAGCAGGAAGCGTTTACACTGATTTATCGGACAGATTTTTGAAGCCAGGAATGGATTTTCCCTGAAAAGAGGAGCCAAGTGTTTCCTTTCTGACCGGTTTATAGTCAGTTCGTGGCTTTGGCTTCAAAGATCTGTAAATGCAGCATAACACAAGTCTATTAATAGATAGAAAACTCCTCCACATGAGATTACAGCTCCGGAGGCTTAGGCTGCGGTCACACTGTGTGCATCTGTTTTTCCATTGACCAATTGAACCCAGCCAAAGGGTGCGTTTACACAGGCAGATTTAGCTGACAGATTTTGAAAGCCAAAGCCAGGAGTGGATTTGAAAAGAGGAGAAATCTCAGTCTTTCCTTTATGACCCATTCCGTGTTTATGGTCTATTCCTGGCTTTGGCTTCAAAAATCTGTTAGATAAATCTGCCTGTGTAAACGCACCATTAGAGCACACATCCTGGGGACAGATCTGCTTTGTGGACATTCACCCCAAAAAATTCTTTCAAATCAACTGGTGCCAGAGATTTGTAATTTACTTCTATTAAAAAAAAAGCCTCCATGGCTGATAAGGATCTTCATCCTCCGGAGATGCAATAGAGAAATAGAGGTTCCTGCAGATATTGGGGAGCTCATACAGGCAGCACTACAGCCCAATAATATCCCTGGGGATTTGGTGCAGATGTCACCGTCCTCGTCGCGCTGAAGCTTTTTATATTCTCTGGAGAGAATATACCACTTCCTGCAGGACATACAGCAGCTGATAAGTACTGGAAGACTGGAGAGTTTTTAATAGAAGTAAATTACAAATCTGTATAACTTTGCTGTAAGTTTATTATGAACCCCTTTAATGGCAGATCTGCAGGTTACGGTAAATGACATCTGAAATCTCATCCGCACAGTCAGAAAAACTTCCTGACAACCGTGTGTGGGGGGGGGGGGGATATAAAAAGCTTCAGCGCGACGAGGACGGTGACATCTGCACCAAATCCACAGGGATATTATTGGGCTGTAGTGCTGCCTGTATGAGCTCCCCAATATCTGCAGGAACCTCACCCGGGAGACGTCTCTGGGAGATATTCAGATGCTTCATAGGCTGATGGGGGTGAGGAGGAGGAGGAGGAGGAGGAGGAATCCATCTTACTTATCCTGCTCTCTTTATTACCAATACATCAGGCCCCAGTTACAGCAGGAACCTACATCTCATTACTGGAGCCGCTAACTGCAGAAGCTGCTGCATAGAATGAGACTTCCCTGGTAAGGTGCATGGGAGGGGGGCGATGGTGATCCGGATCGATAGTGCTGATCAGGAGGATCAGTCATGCCCCCATGCTGCTACAGTGTCATATTAAGCTTTAATAGGATGGGCTGACGGTTTTAACCTATACCAGAGAACGAGTCACAGCTGCACTCCCTGATCAGATTAAACCACCGGACCCTATCGTGCAGGTGGGAGCCACATTGTAAGATCTCACAGGTGATTGATCAGCAAATCACAGGAAATTCTGATCTTTATACCACAAACTGCGGCCAAACTACAATTCCCATCATACCTGAAGAGCTAAAGCTTCAGCCGCCCAGACATGCGGTGTTGCAGCTTTCCACCAGGTGGAGGGACCTGTGACCGAGTCTTACTGACCCGCACCTCTAATGGTGCAATCACAGATATGACAGTTGTGAAGCCAAAGCCAGGAATTTGTTTGAAATTGAGAAATAAGTCTTTCCTTTATGACCTATTCTGTTTATAGTCTGCTCCTGGCTTTGGCTTCAATAAGCTGGCAGCTAAATCTGTAAATGCACCATAAGGCAGAGGTCAGCTGTGACACAGAGGGGAAGCGTCAGCGATCAGTAAGGGCCCTATTCCACCGGACGATTATAGTTTGCATAATCGTTAACGATCTCAAACGACCGCTATTGGGAAAGACCTGTAAAAGTTCACTCATTTCCATGGGACAATAATCGTTTCTTCGGTATTTCTTCGCTATTGTGTTCATATCTACTGCGAACGACGCGAACGACATCTTATTCAATGCAAACTAGCAACGATAAAAATAGGTCTTATAAAGCGATCAACGATTTCTCGTTCAGTTGTTAATCGTTAACTGCATTTCAAACGATCGTTGAGATTTGAACGATTTAACGATAATCTAAACAATAATCGTCCATTGGAATAGGGCCCTAAGGAGTTTGTTTTTTAGTTCATTCTGAATATTCAGCAGACAAAGCAGAAGTCATGTTCTACCCTCTTTATTACAGACATCAGATTACAGACTCCCGCTCATCATGTGACCGATCACAGAATGTTCCTTTAACCTAAGAGGGGAATACAACCAGACGTCAGTAAGGCCGTGTATCCTGGAGGTCTCCTTAGCGTTACGGTCAGTGGGTGTCAGCACTTGTGTTGTCATCTTTATATCAGGGAGAGAGTTCAATGTAGTCGTCATCATTCACCCATCATCCAGTATTAGGACGGCAGAGAGAAGTCACCTACCAGAAGGGTCCACAGGGTCCCGCCAGCACCGCTGCAATGGAACAAAGTCAGGTTATACAAGTATACATTGTTTATTGGTCACATATCAATATGCTGAAGGTTTCTTAAAGGGGTGTGAGAAAAATCAGAAGATTAGGGCCTGACAAATGTGCCACCGATGTACACCCCTGTATAGAGGACCACCAAAATTCTATTTCAAATAAACTGGTGCAAGAGATTTGTAACTACTATTAAGTCTTCAGTACTTATCAGCTGCTGTATGTCTTGCAGGAAGTGGTAAATTCAGTCTGACACAGTGCTCTCTGCTGCCACCTCTGTCCATGTCAGGAACTGTCCAGAGCAGCAGCAAATCCCCATAGACACCTCTCCTGCTGGACAGTTCCTGGCATGGACAGAGGTGGCAGCAGAGAGCACTGTCAGATTGGAGATAATTCACCACTTCCTGCAGGACATACAGCAACTGATAAGTACTGGAAGACTGGAGATTTTTTTTTTTATATATATATATAGAATTACAAGTCTCTGGCACCAGTTCATTTAAAAGGAAAAAGTTAACCCTTTAAGCCACCAAGTCTTCTATAACACGAATAAGCCAAAGCTCTGCCCCAGTAGCCTCAGAGAAAAGTGGAACGGTTAGTGGTGATATCATCCTGACTCATATGGCAGAATCGTCTCATCACTGGTAATAGGAAGCAGAGCAGAAGTCAGGAGTCTCTAGAATTTAGATACTTACATTCACAGCATCCAAGTAGCGTCCAACCTATGGAGAAAGTGACAGGTTAGTGACACCATAAAGACGGACCAATACACTGAAGCATTACTGGTAACTATTCAGTCGGTGTATAGACTCCCACTGATCACTATATAATACTGTATCAACTTACAGGAGGCCATCTGCAACATGGAGCAGTGCCTTATGGAGTGAAGCGCTCAGTTGTGCACTTCTCCCACTTCTGGCAACTGATGTGAATCTGATCACCTAGACCAGGGATGGGGGAACCTCTGGTGCTCCATCAGTTGCAAAACTACAATTCCCATAATGCCTGGAGAGCTAACGCTCTGGTTGTCCAGGTGTGATGGAAATTGCAGTTTTACAACAGCTGGAGGGCCAAGCTTTCCCATGCCCGACCACCACACTCTAAAAGAAACTTCTAAAGTTGACAGTAACCTTAGCGGTCTGCATCAGTCAGTCAAGTTATCCTCACAAGTAATTGGAGGCCTGATTCATAAAGTCATCACATACAGACCACTGTGCACTGTAGATAGATTATAGTAGTTACCCGTCAGGTTTTATAGCAAGATCCTTAAACTGGTATCTATATCACACTTATGTGGCATCCCACAGGGGCAACATTAAGGGGGTCTGAACCCCAGTCTCAGCAGCCATGTTCCTTCTAGACTTCAGTGAGGCGGCTCTTATTTGAGTATATCTACATAAGTGCATGATATGGAGTCGCCCTCCACACACTGTATAATCTGCACTGGAGATATCAGGCAGGGAGGTTTTACCTCACAAAGGAACAAATATTCATCTTATAGCAATATAGTATAGGAGATCAGCCGTCAGGATGGTAACACAAGGCCGAGACCAAGCTCTGTCACTTACCAGATATCGGGGTCCAGTCACCGAGTGATGAGGATATTAGTGAGACCTGGAGAGAGATCCATCTGTGAGTACAATATACTGATCAATATTCCTAGAAGCCTGAGCAGAAGCTTACACCAATCAAATTCCACCCCTGCCAGTAACTATAATGGGCACTGTCAGACACATCAAGCTTATTGCTGGGGACCGTCTGCACAAGAATACTGCTGGCTGAAGTGGGCTGCCTGGAAACCATGGACTAGGCCATATCCATGTCTTACAGACTCCTAGGGCTGCATCCAACTTTGACATTTGAACACTGGCAGCTAAACAATTGGACTTGGGCATGCTGGAGTTTAGTAACAGGTATGTTTTTAAAGTAATATCACCCTCATACCCTTGCTTCATTTCATTGGTGGACAGTGTCACCTGGGCGGGGCTTCAAGGCAGTTGGGCCCCATCTCCCCGCCTAGGTGACACTGTCCACAGATGACGTTTTAGATCAGAGACAGACAAGTGTTCTACCAGTATACATCAAAGATACAGCATCCCCCCCTCTAACAAACCTAAACCTGACATCTCCCTCTCGGTCTGTGGTACTAGCATCACTCCTGTGCATCAGGCTCGATGTCTGGGGGTTATGCTAGACTCTGATCTATCCTTCACTCCCTATATTCAAGGTCTTGCACGCTCCTGTCACCTTAATCTCAAAAACATCTCTAGAATCCGCCCATTTCTCACCACTGACACCACTCAGACTCTGACTGTCACCCTGATCCATTCCTGTCTTGACTACTGTAACTCCCTACTAATCGGTCTTCCTTTCTCTAAGCTCTTCCCTCTCCAGTCTATCCTGAACGCAGCAGCCAGGCTCATCTTCCTCTCCAGCCGCTATACCGACATCTCCCTTCTGTGACAGTCACTGCACTGGTTACCCATTAAATATAGAACACAGTTCAAGCTCCTCACCCATAAAGCTCTCCACAACTCTGCCCCTCCATACATCTCCTCCCTCATCTCCACAGCTCTGCCCCTCCATACATCTCCTCCCTCATCTACCATCCTTCCCGTGCTCTGCGTTCTGCTAATGACCTTACACTAACCTCTTCTATAATCAGAACTTCTCATTCCCGCCTCCAAGACTTCTCTCGTGCTGCACCAGTTCTCTGGAACTCCTTTCCCAAAGACCTCAGACTTATTTCCAACATCCCCAGTTTCAAGCGTGCCCTAAAGACCCATCTCTCCAGGCTTATAACATTTCGTAATCTCGTCTCCTTCTGCTATCTCCTCTCCATCCTCTCTATAACTTCTTCGGTGCTAGTTACACTGTCCTTGTCATCTGAGCTCAAAATGGCTTGTTACTGGCTCGCCCAGTCACCTATAGGCACTTAGAGATTCTATGTACAATGACTGGAACATTGACAAATAAAGCACTTGTTGCCTCCTGTGTTACTCCCAGTCATCCAAATCTGTATCTCTTGAGAGCAGGTCTCTAATGCGGTATTTTAATTTATTCATTGTATAATTTAATATATAACCTCTAATGTATTTATATAATTAAAGCGCTGCGGAATCTGTTGGCGCAATTATTATTATTATTATTACTACATCTAAGCTTGTGGATGGTGCAGAGAACTGCACAGAGTAAGGGCTCGTTCCCACTGAGGAAAGGTAGCGGAATTCCGCGACGGAATTGTCCGCCGCGGAATGCCGTTAGCCTCCCGCTCATAATGGGAGTCTATGGGAGGCGCGCGCTCCTGCCCTGTCCGCGCTGAAGAATGAACATGTTCATTCTTCAGCGCGGACAGGGCAGGAGCGCACGCCTCCCATAGACTCCCATTATGAGCGGGAGGCTAACGGCATTCCGCGGCGGACAATTCAGTCGCGGAATTCCGCTACCTTTCCTCAGTGGGAACGAGCCCTAAGGGGGATAAGAGGACCACCAAGCCATCTCCACATAATGATTAGCAGCAATTACATGTCACATTACAGTGTGGCTACTGATGTACAGAGGAACCAATTCACAGCTTATAGTACATTTTGGGACCTGCAGAAACCAATTTCCCCTTCAACGTTAAAGTACAACACTACCACATACTGGATCATGTATGATCACCCCAACACAATTAGTTTCCATGTACAGCACAGGATGCATCAGATAGGAGCGAAAGACTGTTCATCACTGTCAGTCTGATGAACTATGAATTCATCATGTGATCCTGGGCCGCACAACTTCCCTGAACCAAAGGGCCAATACAAGGAAACTCACCTCACAGCCGGCACTTCCAGAGGAACAGGGACATCTAAAAAAGGAGGAGGAAAAAAGTTCTGAGATTGCTGGAGAAACCAAAGCTCGACGCCAGTGATGACAGCTGCACGTCAGCAAGAGCGTCTCCTTCATTCTTATTCAGAGAGATTCCCATTGATTTTCTATTAAATCATCATTGTGCTGTGGTGAAGGGCGACCGATCCTCCCAGGTACTTACATTAGATGCCTTGCAACGCTAAAGAGGAGAAGAAACACAGTTTAGACCGTTATAGTAACAAATTTGCTGTACAAGTATATATCAGATGATAACCCCCCCCCCCCCCCCAGCATGAACTCAGACTGGAGCCGTGTGCAGAAGTTCAGAGTAACAAATATCTTTAAGACGGCCAAACTAACAAGTGTCTTACAGGCCGTGCAATGCTCTATGGGAAGATGCAAAGTAGCAGTTTTCCAGAAGGAAACTTGTACTAAAGCGCCCCTTATTGCAGGAACCACTTGGAGGGAACCAGTCACCTGGGCACAGTATCCACAGATATGGCCCCTGATAACTACCCCTCCTGCAGAAGCTACAGGGACAGTAAAGCCATCAGGAATGTTTCAGGCAGATCTTAGTGCCGGCATCGATGACCATAAGCCTCAGTTTTATAAAGTTGTCAGAAATCACTTCTGTCCACTACTCTTGAACCATCATCGGCTTAGGTCAGGCCTTAGAAGTTGCCCATGAAGCTAAGATGTCGGCAAAGGGAGAAAATGTTTGCACCGTGGAGGTAGCCAATTTCTACAGCGGCCGGAACCTGGTAAAGAAGCAAATGCTAGGCTGCTGAGACGTTCCCATCTACTCTGCATGTCTAATGCTCTGAGATACTCACCATAGAAGTCACAGCAGACTCCACTCCTCATCTTGTAGGGATCACACTAAGGGAGAAAAACCCAACATTAGAACAGGTTCCTTAGCCAACAATGGGGTTATAACATCTCCAGAGACACATCAGATAGGAGCGAAAGACAAGTAGGTATTCATCACTGCTCATCTGCTGAACTATGTGATCATCATTGTGTCTGGAAACTATACCCAAAACTATAGTCATGTGACAACCACCTATGTAATCTAACTACTGATGCAACTATTCACCAGTCATGTCACAGGCATTTCTGGAGAGGACAGAACCTGTTTGGTAGATTATGTGGTCTGACCATCCCCCCTCCTTAATCTTCTCCACCATCTTATGGACAGGGAGTGGGACAAGTTGGACCCCAATACCCATAACCCAGGAAGCTTCCATGTTGTCTATAGCAGCTGCCTGGTGTTGTACTCTGGAGGGGTGATACAAAGGAGATGCCATGTCTATGGTGGGTGCCCTGTCCAGTTAGTGAGGTTTCTTACCTAGTTTGGTGCCCAGAACATGGTGACCTGTAAGAATTAGAGGTTGAATATTAGTCCCAGATTACAGACGTCTCAGTCTTGTACTATAATCTTCAGGTTCTCAGAAAGAAATGGAACGGTTAAAGATATAATCATCCTTAATCATATGGCAGAATCGGTTTCATCACTGTAACCAGGTAAGAGATGGCATGACTGCCGCTCACCATCGATATGACGAGGTAACTCACCAGGTTATAGCCGGCATTAGGTTCAGGACCTAGAATAAAGTGTATAGCAGTTAGTGCTGTCGGGTTATACAAGCAGGACACTAAGGGTCAGGGGGTCATGTCAGTATTGCAGTTCGTCCACACAGACTTCAGGTCAGACATTTGAAGCATCATGAATAACCCCAGGATCATGTTATGTAACCGGTTGCTTTTGATAATAGTCGGAGAAGGCTATAACCACACAGATTTATAGAAAAATAAGGTATTTAATACAAAGAACAATACTTAGCTGTAGTTACAGATGGTACAGATGCATAGTTGTTTTATCCACAATGAAATGGGGAGCCCCTTTGTATATTATGGTCTAATATACGCCCATTTCCCTCGATGACCACCAGGGTGCTGGGCACCTTCCATCCATGGTCCCAGCTGAGGCTGGCTCGAAGCTACATACCCCCGACCTTTATAGTAAGTTTGGGTGGGGGTGATGTGCTTGTATGTCTATGTAGACCACTGATGACCATGAATGGAAGTTATCTGATGTTTCTCCGGCCTTGTACATATTTACCAAGCACAATGGGGACCCAGTTTTACAATTACAGCTATAAGGTTCTTTCAGCCATACAACAATAGCAACAAACAACTGTATCCTCCAATGTTTACACTATTGTGAAGGTATATGGCTGGACAGTTGACATAGGTGTGACAGTATACATACACACACACAACTACAATGACTTCTACACACATAGCCATACGAATAAATATATATACATATATATATATACACACAAGACATTAAAATAATACATTCCTTCTCATTACATCAATAAGACACTTTAATTTTCTGAAATGAACCCATCCGGTTACAATGTTATAATCTGGATTAGAGGACGATATTGCCCGTGCAGTCACATGAGTATAATAGCAGGTACGCCATAGCTATACAAACACAGAAAATGGCTGAGATCAGATGAGTACCTCACTTTTAATGTTCTGATGTAAGAAGCAGATTTGATCAGCACATGACATCGGCTTTTTCTATCCCCGCACTGTTCTTGGACGAGAGACCATCAGAAGGGTTCAAGTTAAAGGGATTGATCTCCCAGAACAGCTGCATGCACCTGGCAGACAGGTCTCATCTGGTGTTGGGAGGTTCCAGGCTCCATGGTGTCATGTCGGTAAAATGCATTTTAATTCTGCACAAGAAAAAGGGGGAGAGCCATGAACTAGTCATCAGGATAGTGACTAGTTACAGCTGTGTCCCGTCAGTGCCGCTAATGTGTCGTCAATCACCCTGCAGTGTGCAGATAGGATAGAGCCGTGACTAGTCCATGCTCTCCCTCGCCTCTCACTGGATTAAAATGTATTTTACTCGACAGGAAGACAAAGCCGTATTCCTACACCACAGGAAGACAGCCAGATGCGAGATTTCAGCTCATTATAGCCCCAGGTATGCAGCACAGGCTTATAGAGTATGGGCCCTATTACACCAACAGATTATCTGACAGATTTTTTTAAGCCAAAAACAGAAGTGAATTTAAAAAGAGAAATCTCAGTCTTTCCATTATTACCTGTTATCTGGTTTATAGTCCATTCCTGGTTTCGGCTAAGAAAAATCTGTCAGATAATCTGTTGGTGTAATAGGGCCCATAGGCTGCCAATTCCTCAGTTGTGGACTAGTAAGCCGTTCTGCAGCACACAAGTTAGTGTGCACCTGTCCAGAACTTTTGGCATGTCTGCCTTTTTTTTTTGGTCCGGGTCCGAGTGTTTACACCCCAAGACTTAGAGAAGGGGCTGGGAGAAGGCTGCCAGGTGTGGTCCTCTCCCAGCCCTGTCACATGGTGAGTCAAGGTCCTAATGTCTAAAGGCCATATTACACCAACAGATCTGACAACAGATTATCTGCCAAAGATGTGAAGCCAAACCCAGGAGTGGATTTGAAAAGAGGAGAAATCCAGTCCTTCTTTATGACCTGTTCCCTGTTTATAGTCTGTTCCTGGGTTTGGATTCAAATCTTTGGCAGATAATCTGTCATCAGATCTGTAGGTGGAATAGAGCCTTAAGCAGCCCGACTTTCAGATACAGTGCGGTCCTCCCTCCTCAGTCATACAACTGTACAGGTGCAATCACTCAGACCAAAACTCTTGGCATGTCAAGTTTTACTAAGACCAGTGCAGTTTAAAGGGAACCTGTCACCCTCCCCCCCCCCCCCCGTGTCAGCGGCATTAACCCCCCCCTGAGCCCGCTCCGTATGCAGCAGGGGTCGACTACCATGTGTAGCAGACCCCTGCTGCCGGTGTCTCTCTGATAATAGGGTCCGGTGCAGCCACACTCTTGAAATGATTTATGTGGCATGGAGAGCGGGAGTTCCAGGAGAGAAGGACAGAGAAGGCTGAAGAGGGAGAGGGGGGCTGTAACCTGCAGATAACCCTGCGCCCAAATCCAGGTCACCATGCCCTGAAAGCAGGAAAAGTGCAACTACAACCTTCATGATCCCAATAAATGAAGTGTCTGTGCTACATGACTACAACCCCCATTGTCCCCACATAGCTGGAGTGTTATTGTCCTTACTATAAAATTATCACCTTTCTGATCACGCACGGTAAACAAAGCAAGCGCATAAAAACAAAGTTCAGTATCACAAAAAAACGTGGTACTAAATAAAACTACAGATCAAGGCACAAAAATCACAGCCAGACAGGCTAAAAAAAAATGACAAAGTGTTAGGAGTGCGAGCAGGGCAATTTTTAAGCACATTTTAAATAATGGAAACTTTATTTTTAAAGTAATAAAATTAAAGGAACTTAAATTAGTTTTAGTTTTTACTGACCTGACAGTCGGGGGGGGGGGGGGGGGGGGGGGCGCATTTCTATTCTTGTGGGTTTTTTTAATATAATTTATTCAGTATCGAATTGGTATTGACCATTGGGGGAAAAAAAAGGTGGCATTGGTATCGAACTCAAAATTTTGGTATCGTGACATCACTAGTCTCTACAGTCCAGACATATGTCAGTGGAAATTGGAGTTGGACATGACTGGAAATCTCAGCCTGATCCCCTTTGTTCTCAGAGATGAGGCGCATCAGAGCCTTATGTCATCTCATATTAGTAACCCTGAAAGTTCTGATCTCCTTGGATCACTAAATAGGCTGCACCCCTTCTGTAAATTAGTCACACTGTTATAACCCCATTTTATAAGTCATTCTGTCAAAGTTAAAATGGGTCAAAGGGGTAATGACTCTCCTTAAGGAGAACCTGTCTCAAGGACGTGTGGAGACTTACAGACCATTGCTGCTGCACTAGGAATTCTGGGAAGAAAGAATATGCAAAGTAGCTCTCACACCTCTTAAGCAAAGAGATATCCTTTCAAGTCAAGTCTCGCTTAGTCAAGGAGCCTTAGAACATTGACTGGAGATTTTATGCCAAGCCAAACTATCTCTCCAAAAGGAAAGATTTCCCATCTGCAGATAGCCATTTCGGGTTTTTGACCCTCATCAGTGCAAAGCAGGGTGTTGGCTGGCTAGTGAGAGGTCTATTGACGTGGGTCAAAGGGGTAATGACTCTCCTTAAGGAGAGCCCGTCTCAAGGACGTGTGGAGACTTACAGACCATTGCTGCTCCACTAGGAATTCTGGGAAGAAAGAATATGCAAAGTAGCTCTCACAATGGTCACCCAAGAGTGGGAAACCCCATCCAAGACATAGCAGCCGCTGCCTGTCCTCAGGTTGTAGGTATGCAGCCTCCTGCTCTCTGCAATGTATGGAGTAGCCCATATAGAATGAATGGAGCGGGGGCGGAGGACACCCCCAAACCTGCGCATAGGGGACAGCCTTATATAGGACTAAAGGGAAACTCTGGACAAGACTGGGGAGGGGGTAGATGAAAGCACCAAAGTCCACTTACCTCCTTGACTCCAGCATGGTGCTGCATCAGTCCCTGCTGCTTCTGGTCTATGACCATGCAAGAGCAGTAAGCAGCCAGGGACCAAAGACTGAGGCAGCACAATGCGGGAAGCGGTGCTGCACCAGGGAGGTAAGTGGACTTAGGCGCTCTCATACTCCCCCAGAGTACCCCTTTAAGAGCAAAAACCACAGAACATTCCCAACTTACACTACCGTTCAAAAGTTTGGGGTCACCCAAACAATTGTGTTTTCCATGAAAAGTCACACTTCACCACCATACGTTGTAAAATGAATAAAAAAAATAGTCAAGACATTGACAAGGTTAGAAATAATCATTTGTATTACATTGTTTTTACATCACACTTTGCTTTCGTCACAGAATGCTCCTTTTGCAGCAATTCCAGCATTGCACACCTTTGGCATTCTAGCTATTAATCTGTTGGGGTAAGCTGGAGAAATTGCCCCCCACGCTTCTAGAAGCAGCTCCCACAAGTTGGATTGGTTGGATGGGCACTTCTGGCGTACCATATGGTCCAGCTGCTCCCACAACAGCTCAATGGGGTGGTGATCTGGTGACTGCGCTGGCCACTCCATTACCTATGATAGAATACCAGCTTCTGCTGGTAATACACTCACCGTCCACTTTATTAGGTACTCCTGTCCAACTGCACGTTACCACTTAATTTCTAATCAGCCAATCGCATGGCGGCAACTCAGTGCATTAAGGCATATAGACATGGTCAAGACAATCTCCTGCAGTTCAAACCGAGCATCGGTATGGGGAAGAAAGGTGATTTGAGGGCCTTTGAACGTGGCATAGTTGTTGGTGCCAGAAGGGCTGGTCTGAGTATTTCAGAAACTGCTGATCTACTGGGATTTTCACGCACAACCATCTCTAGGGTTTACAGAGAATGGTCCGAAAAAGAAAAACCATCTAGTGAGCGGCAGTTCTGTGGACGGAAATGCCTTGTTGATGCCAGAGGTCAGAGGAGAATGGGCAGACTGGTTCCAGCTGATAGAAAGGCAACAGTGACTCAAATAGCCAACCGTTACAACCAAGGTAGGCAGAAGAGCATCTCTGAACGCAGTGCGTCGAACTTTGAGGCAGATGGGCTACAGCAGCAGAAGACCACACCAGGTGCCACTCCGCTCAGCTAAGAACAGGAAACTGAGGCTACAATTTGCACAAGCTCATCGAAATTGGACAGTAGAAGATTGGAAAAACGTTGCCTGGTCTGATGAGTCTCGATTTCTGCTGCGACATTCGGATGGTAGGGTCAGAATTTAGCGTCAACAACATGAAAGCATGGATCCATCCTGCCTTGTATCAACGGTTCAGGCTGGTGGTGGTGGTGTCATGGTGTGGGGAATATTTTCTTGGCACTCTTTGGGCCCCTTGGTACCAATTGAGCATGGTTGCAACACCACAGCCTACCTGAGTATTGTTGCTGACCATGTCCATCCCTTTATGACCACAATGTACCCAACATCTGATGGCGACTTTCAGCAGGATAATGCGCCATGTCATAAAGCTAGAAGCATCTCAGACTGGTTTCTTGAACATGACAATGAGGTCACTGTACTCCAATGGCCTCCAGTCACCAGATCTCAATCCAATAGAGCATCTTTGGGATGTGGTGGAACGCGAGATTGGCATCATGGATGTGCAGCCGACAAATGTGCGGCAACTGTGTGATGCCATCATGTAAATATGGACCAAAATCTCTGAGGAAGCTTCCAGCACCTTGTTGAATCTATGCCACAAATTGAGGCAGTTCTGAAGGCAAAAGGGGGTCCAACCCGTTACTAGCATGGTGTACCTAATAAAGTGGCCGGTGAGTGTAGTTCTTGCACAATTTGGAGGTGTGTTTAGGGTCATTGTCCTGTTGTAGGATGAAATTGGCTCCAACCAAGCGCTGCCCACTGGGTATGGCATGGCGGTGCAGAGTGATGGCCTTCCTTATTCACAATCCCTTTTACCCTGTACAAATCTCCCACCTTACCAGCATCAATCCCAGACCATCACATGACCTCCACCATGCTAACAGATGGCGTCAGGCATTCTTCCAGCATCTTCTCATTTCTTCTGCGTCTCACAAACGTTCTTCTTTGTGATCCAAACACCTCAAACTTGGATTTATCCGTCCACAACACTTTTTTCCAGTCTTCCTCTGCCTAATGTCTGTGTTCTTTTGCCCATCTATCTTTTTCTTTTATTGGCCAGTCTCGGATTTGGATTTTTCTTTGCCACTCTGCCCTGAAGGCCAAAATCCCGCAGCCGCCTCTTCACTGTAGATGGTGACACTGGTGTTTTGCGGGTACTATTTAATGAAGATGCCAGTTGGGGACCTGTGAGGCGTCTGTTTCTCAAACTAGAGACTCTAATGTGCTTATCTTCTTGCTTAGTTGTGCAACGCGGCCTCCCACTTCTTTTTCTACTCTGGATAGAGCCTGTGTGTTCTGCCCTCTGAAGGGAGTAGTACACACCGTTGTAGGAAATCTTCAATTTCTTAGCAATTTCTCGCATGGAACAGCCTTCTTTTTTAAGAACAAGAATAGACTGACGAGTTTCAGATGAAAGTTCTCCTTTTCTGGCCATTTTGAGCGTTTAATTGACCCCACAAATGTGATGCTCCAGAAACACAATCTGCTCAAAGGAAGGTCAGTTTTGTAGCTTCTGTAACGAGCTAGACTGTTTTCAGAATAGTCATTTACCACATTAGCAATGTATAGAGTGGATTTGTTTAAAGTTAGGACTAGTTTAAAGTTCTTCATTGAATAGTACAGCGCTTTTCCTTCAAAAATAAGGACATTTCAATGTGACCCCAAACTTATGAACAGTAGTGTACATCAACAGGAGCATGGGGGCCATTAAATCTGATCTGAGGGACGGACACCTGCAAGAGAAGGAGAGACGGAGACCATTAATCCTGATCCCCTCATGTATCACATCACAGGAGACAGAAACATCAAGACACAACAGGAGAGATACAAATCCCCATTGTACTGCAACCCCCATTACACTGACAGCTGCCAGAGCATGCTGGGAGTGCTGGAGGGCCGGGACAGCGCCGGGAGAGAGCGGGCAGAGGGGGATGTCACAGGGAGAGGAGAACAATAAAGCTGCGGGGATATTGAACGCCTCGGGCCGCACATGAGGCGGTGACTGCAGCACTTACCTCACAGCAATAGGGAAGAGACGAAGAGGACAGCACGAAGCCGCGGCTTATATAGGACACCGGATGTGACGACATGAACGTAGGGGCGGGGCACGCACGGGTCCCCCAACCCGCCTTAAAAGAATCGTCGCCTGCTGTTGGTAAAGCCGCCATGTTGTTGGTTACAGAAAACACGAAGAAACTATATGGTAGATGGGCAACGAATATGTCCTTACAGTGTAATAGTCCGTTACCCGCCTAAAATGGCTCCTCAGACCCACCAACTCCCCACCCAATATGGCGCCCAGTCACCCCCGCCCCCATAAGGTTCACTTCCGGGTCAGGAAGGCAGGAGAGTGAAGGTATTTTGACATAGCACTTCCGGAGCGCTGTGTTCCGGCGGTGGCCCCGTCCCGGCCCGTCCGCGCCCCCGGAGGTAGGTGGCAGAATCCAGGAGGGAGGGGAGGGCCCTCAGGGGGTTGGAGTGTAGGGCGCGGCTTTAGGAGCGCGCAGCTCATTCTCCCGGGAGGGGGAGGGGCCAGTCCACATCCAGCCCGCCCCCTGCCACCCTCAGCAGCCCCACTACCACCCGGGGGGCAACGGGAGTGCTGACAGCGGAGCCGCCGCCTGTACACGGCCGGTATCATGTCCCAGCATGCACAGGGGCTCAGAGGCTGCTGGGAGTTGTAGTTTCTGACCTGCCTCAGTGGATTCAGTATACCCGGATGTGGAACTACAACTCCCAGCATGCACTGACAGCCTGGATCATGGCCAGGCTCTCTGCTGCCACACTATAACAATGGAGACAATGTACCACAGCACCTGGTACTTATATGCTGTGGCTGAGAGAGGGCATGCTGGGAGTTGTAGTGCTATACCCTGAACCTCTGCAGCAGAGATAGGACCCCCGGCTGATTGGAAAACTACAACTCCCATCATACCCGAGAGCCTAGCCTAAAGCTTTAGCCGCCCAGCATACTGGGAGTTGTAGTTTTCCATCAGGGCCTCCTCATCCCCTTTTACCCATTTTCTAGGTCAACTTTATGGAAAACGTTTTAAATCAATGATTAGTATTTTACCCCCAATTGATTATGTATCAGTCGGGTTGTTTCCTGCGTAATATAGTGCAGCATGCCCAGAGCTATCCCATCAGAGAGCAACAGAAACCTAAGTGTGAACAGAGCTTAAAGGGGTAACCCCATGATATATAATATAGTATATACCTGTAGGGATCAGGATACAGGGGTAACCCCATCATATATAATATAGTATATACCTGTAGGGATCAGGATACAGGGGTAACCCCATCATATATAATATAGTATATACCTGTAGGGATCAGGATAGAGGGGTAACCCAATCATATATAATATAGTATATACCTGTAGGGATCAGGATACAGGGGGATTCCCATCATATATAATATAGTATATACCTGTAGGGATCAGGATACAGGGGGATTCCCATCATATATAATATAGTATATACCTGTAGGGATCAGGATAGAGGGGTAACCCCATCATATATAATACAGTATATACCTGTAGGGATCAGGATACAGGGGTAACCCCATCATATATAATACAGTATATACCTGTAGGGATCAGGATAGAGGGGTAACCCCATCATATATAATATAGTATATACCTGTAGGGATCAGGATAGAGGGGTAACCCCATCATATATAATATAGTATATACCTGTAGGGATCAGGATACAGGGGGATTCACGTCATATAATATAGTATATACCTGTAGGGATCAGGATAGAGGGGTAACCCCATCATATATAATATAGTATATACCTGTAGGGATCAGGATACAGGGGGATCCCCATCATATATAATATAGTATATACCTGTAGGGATCAGGATACAGGGGTAACCCCATCATATATAATATAGTATATACCTGTAGGGATCAGGATACAGGGGGATTCCCATCATATATGATATAGTATATACCTGTAGGGATCAGGATAGAGGGGGATCCCCATCATATATAATATAGTATATACCTGTAGGGATCAGGATAGAGGGGTAACCCCATCATATATAATACAGTATATACCTGTAGGGATCAGGATACAGGGGTAACCCCATCATATATAATATAGTATATACCTGTAGGGATCAGGATAGAGGGGGATCCCCAGCATATATAATATAGTATATACCTGTAGGGATCAGGATACAGGGGGATTCCCATCATATATAATATAGTATATACCTGTAGGGATCAGGATACAGGGGTAACCCCATCATATATAATATAGTATATACCTGTAGGGATCAGGATACAGGGGGATCCCCAGCATATATAATATAGTATATACCTGTAGGGATCAGGATACAGGGGGATCCCCATCATATATAATATAGTATATACCTGTAGGGATCAGGATACAGGGGTAACCCCATCATATATGATATAGTATATACCTGTAGGGATCAGGATACAGGGGTAACCCCATCCTATATAATATAGTATATACCTGTAGGGATCAAGATACAGGGGGATTCCCATCATATATAATATAGTATATACCCTTAGGGATCAGGATAGAGGGGTAACCCCATCATATATGATATAGTATATACCTGTAGGGATCAGGATACAGGGGTAACCCCATCATATATAATATAGTATATACCTGTAGGGATCAGGATACAGGGGTAACCCCATCATATATAATATAGTATATACCTGTAGGGATCAGGATACAGGGGTAACCGCATCATATATAATATAGTATATACTTGTAGGGGTCAGGATACAGGGGTAACCCCATCATATATAATATAGTATATACCTGTAGGGATCAGGATAGAGGGGTAACCCCATCATATATAATATAGTATATACCTGTAGGGATCAGGATACAGGGGGATTCACGTCATATATAATATAGTATATACCTGTAGGGATCAGGATAGAGGGGTAACCCCATCATATATAATATTGTATATACCTGTAGGGATCAGGATAGAGGGGATCCCCATCATGTATGATATAGTATATACCTGTAGGGATCAGGATACAAGGGTAACCCCATCATATATAATATAGTATATACCTGTAGGGATCAGGATACAGGGGTAACCCCATCATATATAATATAGTATATACCTGTAGGGATCAGGATACAGGGGTAACCCCATCATATATAATATTGTATATACCTGTAGGGATGAGGATAGAGGGGATCCCCATCATATATATAATATAGTATATACCTGTAGGGGTCAGGATAGAGGGGGATTCCCATCATGTATGATATAGTATATACCTGTAGGGATCAGGATACAGGGGGATCCCCATCATATATAATATAGTATATACCTGTAGGGATCAGGATAGAGGGGATCCCCATCATATATAATATAGTATATACCCGTAGGGATCAGGATAGAGGGGATCCCCATCATGTATGATATAGTATATACCTGTAGGGATCAGGATACAGGGGGATTCCCATCATATATAATATAGTATATACCCGTAGGGATCAGGATAGAGGGGATCCCCATCATATATAATATAGTATATACCTGTAGGGATCAGGATACAGGGGTAACCCCATCATATATAATATTGTATATACCTGTAGGGATGAGGATAGAGGGGATCCCCATCATATATATAATATAGTATATACCTGTAGGGGTCAGGATAGAGGGGGATTCCCATCATGTATGATATAGTATATACCTGTAGGGATCAGGATACAGGGGGATCCCCATCATATATAATATAGTATATACCTGTAGGGATCAGGATAGAGGGGATCCCCATCATATATAATATAGTATATACCCGTAGGGATCAGGATAGAGGGGATCCCCATCATGTATGATATAGTATATACCTGTAGGGATCAGGATACAGGGGGATTCCCATCATATATAATATAGTATATACCCGTAGGGATCAGGATAGAGGGGATCCCCATCATATATAATATAGTATATACCCGTAGGGATCAGGATAGAGGGGATCCCCATCATGTATGATATAGTATATACCCGTAGGGATCAGGATAGAGGGGGATTCCCATCATATGTAATATAGTATATACCTGTAGGGGTCAGGATAGAGGGGGATTCCCATCATGTATGATATAGTATATACCTGTTGGGATCAGCATACAGGGGATTCCCATCATATATAATATAGTATATACCCGTAGGGATCAGGATAGAGGGGATCCCCATCATGTATGATATAGTATATACCTGTAGGGATCAGGATACAGGGGGATCCCCATCATATATAATATAGTATATACCTGTAGGGATCAGGATACAGGGGTAACCCCATCATATATAATATAGTATATACCCGTAGGGATCAGGATACTGGGGTAACCCCATCATATATAATATAGTATATACCTGTAGGGGTCAGGATAGAGGGGTAACCCCATCATATATGATATAGTATATACCTGTAGGGATCAGGATACCGGGGGATCCCCATCATATATAATATAGTATATACCTGTAGGGATCAGGATACAGGGGGATCCCCATCATATATAATATAGTATATACCTGTAGGGATCAGGATACAGGGGTAACCCCATCATATATAATATAGTATATACCTGTAGGATCAGGATACAGGGGGATCCCCATCATATATAATATAGTATATACCCGTAGGGATCAGGATACAGGGGGATCCCCATCATATATAATATAGTATATACCTGTAGGGATCAGGATACAGGGGGATCCCCATCATATATAATATAGTATATACCTGTAGGATCAGGATAGAGGGGATCCCCATCATACAGGATATAGTATATACTGAGACTATATATACTATACAGCAGCCGTTGGCTGCCACCTGATCTCTCCATCAGACGTCTCCGGTCAGCTCTATATACAGACGCTCCTCCTTAGCTTTGGTCATAGACGTCCCTATCAGCAGATTGGCGGTATGGAGGCCGGACGTGACAGCGCTGAGCCCGGCATCTCACATGTATATAGACTTCCCTACAGATGGAGCAGAGTTGTGCTTGTCATACTGCATGAATGTGCGTCACCTATGTAACCAGCACACGACTATCACCCCCAACAGAACCTGCGATCCAAAATCCGACTCATCATCTCACCAGTTTGGGAGAAATGTGACAATTTGATGGTTTTGTTCTTGAGAAGCTTCATTGTACGCTGCAATACTAATAATGTCATCCACTCGTATTACCGGGGTAGTTCAACAAAAATATTTATTTCAAATCAACAGGTGCCAAAGATTCATAATTTATTTCTATAAAAAAATCTCTAGTCTTCCAGTACTTATCAGCTGCTGTATGTCCTGCAGGAAGTGGTGTATTCTTTCCTGTCTGACACAGTGCTCTCTGCTGCCACCTCTGTCCATGTCAGGAACTGTCCAGAGAGGCAGCAAATCCCCATAGAAAACCTCTCCTGCTCTGGACAGTTCCTGACATGGACAGAGGTGGCAGCAGAGAGCAGTGTGTCAGACTGGAGAGAAAACCTTTGAGGGAACGTTTAGCGATGTGTGCCCCTGGCGTACGCCATGCACATCCTCCTCTGCACCTAACATCATGGATTATGCTTGAAAACAGGTGTAAACCATGGCAGAATTCTACACTGGCTCTGGAGGTCCCGACAGACTAACTACGCGCATGCCTCTTAGTAATCCTGGTGGGGTGAAGGGGGTGGGTCATTATTTAAGACAGGTGTATAAATGACACATACAGAGCACACAGCTGTATGAGGGGGTCACATGTATGATATATACAGAGCACACAGCTGTATATGGGGTCACATGTATGATACATACAGAGCACACAGCTTTATATGGGGTCACATGTATGATACATACAGAGCACACAGCTGTATATAGGGTCACATGTATGATACATACAGAGCACACAGCTGTATATGGGGTCACATGTATGATACATACAGAGCACACAGCTGTATTAGGGGGGTCACATGTATGATACATACAGAGCACACAGCTGTATATGGGGTCACATGTATAATACATACAGAGCACACAGCTGTATTAGGGGTCACATGTATGATACATACAGAGAACACAGCTGTATATGGGGTCACATGTATGATACATACAGAGCACACAGATTTATATGAGGTCACATGTATGATACATACAGAGCACACAGCTGTATATGGGGTCACATGTATGATACATACGGAGCACACAGCTGTATTAGGGGGTCACATGTATGATACATACATAGCACACAGCTTTATATAGGGTCACATGTATGATACATACAGAGCACACAGCTGTATATGGGGTCACATGTATGATATATACAGAGCACACAGCTGTATGAGGGGTCACATGTATGATACATACAGAGCACACAGCTGTATATGGGGTCACATGTATGATATATACAGAGCACACAGCTGTATATAGGGTCACATGTATGATACATACAGAGCACACAGCTGTATTAGGGGGTCACATGTATGATACATACATAGCACACAGCTGTATATGGGGTCACATGTATGATACATACAGAGCACACAGCTGTATATGGGGTCACATGTATGATACATAGAGAGCACACAGCTGTATTAGGGGGTCACATGTATGATACAGAGCACACAGCTGTATTAGGGGTCACATGTATGATACATACAGAGCACACAGCTGTATTAGGGGTCACATGTATGATACATACAGAGCACACAGGTTTATATGGGGTCACATGTATGATACATACAGAGCACACAGCTGTATATAGGGTCACATGTATGATACATACAGAGCACACAGCTGTATTAGGGGGTCACATGTATGATATATACAGAGCACACAGCTGTATATAGGGTCACATGTATGATACATACAGAGCACACAGCTGTATTAGGGGGTCACATGTATGATACATACATAGCACACAGCTGTATATAGGGTCACATGTATGATACATACAGAGCACACAGCTGTATTAGGGGGTCACATGTATGATACATACAGAGCACACAGCTGTATGAGGGGTCACATGTATGATACATACAGAGCACACAGCTGTATATGGGGTCACATGTATGATACATACGGAGCACACAGCTGTATATGGGGTCACATGTATGATACATATAGAGCACACAGCTGTATATGTGGTCACATGTATGATACATACAGAGCACACAGCTGTATATAGGGTCACATGTATGATATATACAGAGCACACAGCTGTATATGGGGTCACATGTATGATACATACAGAGCACACAGCTGTATTAGGGGGTCACATGTATGATACATACAGAGCACACAGCTGTATGAGGGGTCACATGTATGATACATACAGAGCACACAGCTGTATATGGGGTCACATGTATGATACATATAGAGCACACAGCTGTATTAGGGGTCACATGTATGATACATACAGAGCACACAGCTGTATATGGGGTCACATGTATGATACATACAGAGCACACAGCTGTATATGGGGTCACATGTATGATACATACAGAGCACACAGCTGTATAAGGGGGTCACATGTATGATACATACAGAGCACACAGCTGTATATGGGGTCACATGTATGATACATACAGAGCACACAGCTGTATATAGGGTCACATGTATGATACATACAGAGCACACAGCTGTATATGGGGTCACATGTATGATACATACAGAGCACACAGCTGTATATGGGGTCACATGTATGATACATACAGAGCACACAGCTGTATATGGGGTCACATGTATGATACATACAGAGCACACAGCTGTATAAGGGGGTCACATGTATGATACATACAGAGCACACAGCTGTATATGGGGTCACATGTATGATACATACAGAGCACACAGCTGTATATAGGGTCACATGTATGATACATACAGAGCACACAGCTGTATATGGGGTCACATGTATGATACATACAGAGCACACAGCTGTATATGGGGTCACATGTATGATACATACAGAGCACACAGCTGTATATGGGGTCACAGGTATGATACATACAGAGCACACAGCTGTATTAGGGGTCACATGTATCATACATACAGAGCACACAGCTGTATTAGGGGGTCACATGATCATTTGGTTATTTAGAGGAATGGTCCATGGACCTGGTCAGTATTTACATTCTCTTCTGTCCGTCCTGTAGGGTTGAGCGATCACGAGAGGGGCAGCCATGGAGAAGGGAGGCAACATCCAGCTGGAGATCCCTGAATACAGTAACTCTGTCCTGAGCCACCTGAACCAGCTGCGGATGCAGGGACGCCTCTGTGACATCGTGGTCAACGTCCAGGGCCAGTCTTTCCGAGCACACAAGGTGGTCCTGGCGGCCAGCTCGCCCTACTTCCGAGACCACATGTCCTTAAACGAAATGAGTGCAGTGTCCTTGTCCGTCATCAAGAATCCGGGGGTCTTTGAGCAGCTGCTTTCTTTCTGCTACACCGGCCGGATTTGCCTGCAGCTGGCAGACATCATAAGCTATCTGACCGCCGCCAGCTTTTTACAGATGCAGCACATCATTGACAAGTGCACGCAGATCCTGGAGGGCATCCATCTAAAGATCAGCTCCCCCGAATCGGAGGAAGAGTTGAGCCAGAGTAGACCCAAACACCAAGAAAGAGTCCAGGACTCCCACCGTGTCAGCCAGAGCTTGACTCGTTCTATAAGCCCCCGCCACAGCACTCCAAGACCCTCAGGGAACCGGAGGGGTCAGGTCAGCACTGTACTGGACATTAGAGAGTTGAGTCCAGCGGAGGAGTCCACAAGTCCTCAGATGGTGGAGCAGGGTTCGGATGTGGAGGGCAGGGAGCCAATTCTACGAATCAACCGAGCCGGACAGTGGTACGTGGAAACGGGGTCAGCGGACCGGGGGGAGCGGAGCGACGACGACGTCAGGGTCATGGGGGCCCTTCGTATCAAGACGGAGAACCTGGACGAGTGGCTGGGTCCTGAGAACCAACCTTCTGGAGAAGATGGAAGCAGCGCAGAAGAGGTGACTGCCATGGTGATCGATACCACAGGACACAGCACTGCCGGGCAAGAAAGCTACAATCTGGGGTCTTCTAACACCAAAGCGTCCAGACCAACAAGCAGCGAGATGGACAGGTACATGGCACAGTATTAGAGAGAGACGTGGTGCTGTGTGCCTCCCTGCGGGGTATATATATAAAGATCAGAATCATAAAGCAGGGGCTAGTGTTCAGCGGAGTCATCGAACTGTTCGGATCCGGCAGTGGTCTGAGCGCTCAGCGTCTGGAGAAGTCGGATGCCGCCCTGTACACAAATACAGCCATAGGCCATCGGCTGCATCCATGTTCTCCTCAAACTCATTATGGTGTCATCTAACTTTTTCAGGCGCTGGGAGTCAAATGCAGAGCGCTTAGGTTGAAGAACGTTGCAGAATCCAAACAGGCAACTCCGCTCAACACTGCCGCTCGCGCATCCACAAGACGTATCCACTCGGCTTCCAGTACAGAAAAGCCTGGTTACTTTCTGTCTATAGAATAGGAGCCGGTGCTGAGCTAGATGTCTGCACTATACAAGAACCAGGGTCGGCCTCAGTGGCGGTATAATCATGGTTATACTGTGATGCAGCGCCCCCCTGTGGCTTAGAAAACATCTGTGACTTGTGATGGTTGCGCATTGTTTTTGTTACCATAGGGAATAATTATGTATAGTGAAGGTCGGAGTATTTACTTTGGTAGAAAGAACGTATATGTTCCTGATGTAGGATATAACTGGGGACCCCCAAACCATAAAGGGGTTCTCTACTGTGAATAATCTCTACTTGTTAGATCAGTCTCTTGACAATTAGCCGATCATCCTGCAGAGAATCCCAGTGATCGCCTGTAGCAAATCCTAATAGTAAGTGTTACGGTATCCTACAGCGCCCCCACAGGGAAAATTAGTCATTACACTATGGCCATTCATATTATGAAAGATAGAGACGCCTCTGACCATGATACCCCACTCTGCTATTCCCTAATACATTGTATAGAAATAGTTATAAACTGGACAACCCCCTATAAAGGGAATCTGTCAGTGACCGGACCGGACGTGCTGACAGAGTAGTGTAGGTGTGTGTCCCCTGTGTGCATGGTCTTCAGAGCCTCCGTGCAGTATAGGTGTGTGTCCCCTATGTGCGTGGTCTTCAGAGCCTCCGTGCAGTATAGGTGTGTGTCCCTTGTGTGCACGCTCCCTGTCTTCAGAGCCTCTGTGCAGTATAGGTGTGTGTCCCCTGTGTGCACGCTCCCTGTCTTCAGAGCCTCTGTGCAGTATAGGTGTGTGTCCCCTGTGTGCACGCTCCCTGTCTTCAGAGCCTCTGTGCAGTATAGGTGTGTGTCCCCTGTGTGCATGGTCTTCAGAGCCTCTGTGCAGTATAGGTGTGTGTCCCCTATGTGCATGGTCTTCAGAGCCTCCGTGCAGTATAGGTGTGTGTCCCCTGTGTGCATGGTCTGCAGAGCCTCCGTGCAGTATAGGTGTGTGTCCCCTGTGTGCATGGTCTGCAGAGCCTCCGTGCAGTATAGGTGTGTCCCCTGTGTGCATGGTCTGCAGAGCCTCCGTGCAGTATAGGTGTGTGTCCCCTATGTGCGTGGTCTTCAGAGCCTCCGGGCAGTATAGGTGTGTGTCCCCTGTGCGCATGGTCTTCAGAGCCTCCGTGCAGTATAGGTGTGTGTCCCCTGTGTGCACGCTCCCTGTCTTCAGAGCCTCCGGGCAGTATAGGTGTGTGTCCCCTGTGTGCATGGTCTGCAGAGCCTCCGTGCAGTATAGGTGTGTGTCCCTTGTGTGCGTGGTCTTCAGAGCCTCCGTGCAGTATAGGTGTGTGTCCCCTGTGTGCATGGTCTTCAGAGCCTCCGGGCAGTAAAGGTGTGTGTCCCCTGTGTGCATGGTCTGCAGAGCCTCCGTGCAGTATAGGTGTGTCCCCTGTGTGCATGGTCTGCAGAGCCTCCGGGCAGTATAGGTGTGTGTCCCCTGTGTGCATGGTCTTCAGAGCCTCTGTGCAGTATAGGTGTGTGTCCCCTGTGTGCACGCTCCCTGTCTTCAGAGCCTCCGTGCAGTATAGGTGTGTGTCCCTGTGTGCGTGGTCTTCAGAGCCTCCGTGCAGTATAGGTGTGTGTCCCTGTGTGCATGGTCTTCAGAGCCTCTGTGCAGTATAGGTGTGTGTCCCCTGTGTGCACACTCCCTGTCTTCAGAGCCTCCGTGCAGTATAGGTGTGTGTCCCCTGTGTGCATGGTCTTCAGAGCCTCCGTGCAGTATAGGTGTGTGTCCCCTATGTGCGTGGTCTTCAGAGCCTCCGTGCAGTATAGGTGTGTGTCCCTTGTGTGCACGCTCCCTGTCTTCAGAGCCTCTGTGCAGTATAGGTGTGTGTCCCCTGTGTGCACGCTCCCTGTCTTCAGAGCCTCTGTGCAGTATAGGTGTGTGTCCCCTGTGTGCACGCTCCCTGTCTTCAGAGCCTCTGTGCAGTATAGGTGTGTGTCCCCTGTGTGCATGGTCTTCAGAGCCTCTGTGCAGTATAGGTGTGTGTCCCCTATGTGCATGGTCTTCAGAGCCTCCGTGCAGTATAGGTGTGTGTCCCCTGTGTGCATGGTCTGCAGAGCCTCCGTGCAGTATAGGTGTGTGTCCCCTGTGTGCATGGTCTGCAGAGCCTCCGTGCAGTATAGGTGTGTCCCCTGTGTGCATGGTCTGCAGAGCCTCCGTGCAGTATAGGTGTGTGTCCCCTATGTGCGTGGTCTTCAGAGCCTCCGGGCAGTATAGGTGTGTGTCCCCTGTGCGCATGGTCTTCAGAGCCTCCGTGCAGTATAGGTGTGTGTCCCCTGTGTGCACGCTCCCTGTCTTCAGAGCCTCCGGGCAGTATAGGTGTGTGTCCCCTGTGTGCATGGTCTGCAGAGCCTCCGTGCAGTATAGGTGTGTGTCCCTTGTGTGCGTGGTCTTCAGAGCCTCCGTGCAGTATAGGTGTGTGTCCCCTGTGTGCATGGTCTTCAGAGCCTCCGGGCAGTAAAGGTGTGTGTCCCCTGTGTGCATGGTCTGCAGAGCCTCCGTGCAGTATAGGTGTGTCCCCTGTGTGCATGGTCTGCAGAGCCTCCGGGCAGTATAGGTGTGTGTCCCCTGTGTGCATGGTCTTCAGAGCCTCTGTGCAGTATAGGTGTGTGTCCCCTGTGTGCACGCTCCCTGTCTTCAGAGCCTCCGTGCAGTATAGGTGTGTGTCCCTGTGTGCGTGGTCTTCAGAGCCTCCGTGCAGTATAGGTGTGTGTCCCTGTGTGCATGGTCTTCAGAGCCTCTGTGCAGTATAGGTGTGTGTCCCCTGTGTGCACACTCCCTGTCTTCAGAGCCTCCGTGCAGTATAGGTGTGTGTCCCCTGTGTGCATGGTCTTCAGAGCCTCCGGGCAGTAAAGGTGTGTGTCCCCTGTGTGCATGGTCTTCAGAGCCTCTGTGCAGTATAGGTGTGTGTCCCTTGTGTGCATGGTCTGCAGAGCCTCCGTGCAGTATAGGTGTGTGTCCCCTGTGTGCACGCTCCCTGTCTTCAGAGCCTCCGTGCAGTATAGGTGTGTGTCCCTGTGTGCATGGTCTGCAGAGCCTCCGTGCAGTATAGGTGTGTGTCCCCTGTGTGCATGGTCTGCAGAGCCTCCGTGCAGTATAGGTGTGTGTCCCTTGTGTGCGTGGTCTTCAGAGCCTCCGTGCAGTATAGGTGTGTGTCCCCTGTGTGCATGGTCTTCAGAGCCTCCGTGCAGTATAGGTGTGTGTCCCCTGTGTGCATGGTCTGCAGAGCCTCCGTGCAGTATAGGTGTGTGTCCCCTGTGTGCATGGTCTGCAGAGCCTCCGTGCAGTATAGGTGTGTGTCCCTGTGTGCATGGTCTTCAGAGCCCCCGTGCAGTATAGGTGTGTGTCCCCTGTGTGCATGGTCTTCAGAGCCTCTGTGCAGTATAGGTGTGTGTCCCCTGTGTGCATGGTCTGCAGAGCCTCCGTGCAGTATAGGTGTGTGTCCCCTGTGTGCATGGTCTTCAGAGCCTCTGTGCAGTATAGGTGTGTGTCCCCTGTGTGCATGGTCTGCAGAGCCTCCGTGCAGTATAGGTGTGTGTCCCCTGTGTGCATGGTCTGCAGAGCCTCCGTGCAGTATAGGTGTGTGTCCCTTGTGTGCATGGTCTGCAGAGCCTCCGTGCAGTATAGGTGTGTGTCCCTTGTGTGCATGGTCTTCAGAGCCTCCGTGCAGTATAGGTGTGTGTCCCCTGTGTGCATGGTCTGCAGAGCCTCCGTGCAGTATAGAAGAGCATCACACGCGCTTTGAATGTTTCAGCTTAGGGCATTGGCAAGTCGATGTGCGCGGCCCCTGCCAACAACGGCGCATGCATGCAACAACATGACGACAAATATGAAGGACAACGGATGGGAGGAGGAAGTAGTGGTGAGGTGCGACACAAACGCCAAGCCACTACTCCTCTGTGACACTTGGTTAGTGTGGCTTGTAAAGAGGCTCTGAAGACCATGCACACAGGGGACACACACCTATACTGCACGGAGGCTCTGAAGACCATGCACATAGGGGACACACACCTATACTGCACGGAGGCTCTGCAGACCATGCACACAGGGGACACACACCTATACTGCACGGAGGCTCTGAAGACCATGCACACAGGGGACACACACCTATACTGCACGGAGGCTCTGAAGACAGGGAGCGTGCACACAGGGACACACACCTATACTGCACGGAGGCTCTGAAGACCATGCACACAGGGGACACACACCTATACTGCACGGAGGCTCTGAAGACAGGGAGCGTGCACACAGGGGACACACACCTATACTGCACGGAGGCTCTGCAGACCATGCACACAGGGGACACACACCTATACTGCACGGAGGCTCTGAAGACCATGCACACAGGGGACACACACCTATACTGCATGGAGGCTCTGAAGACCATGCACACAGGGGACACACACCTATACTGCACGGAGGCTCTGCAGACCATGCACACAGGGGACACACACCTATACTGCACGGAGGCTCTGAAGACCATGCACACAGGGGACACACACCTATACTGCACGGAGGCTCTGCAGACCATGCACACAGGGGACACACACCTATACTGCACGGAGGCTCTGAAGACCATGCACACAGGGGACACACACCTATACTGCACGGAGGCTCTGAAGACCATGCACACAGGGGACACACACCTATACTGCACGGAGGCTCTGCAGACCATGCACACAGGGATACACGCCTATACTGCACGGAGGCTCTGAAGACCATGCACACAGGGGACACACACCTATACTGCACGGAGGCTCTGAAGACCATGCACACAGGGGACACACACCTATACTGCACGGAGGCTCTGAAGACCATGCACACAGGGGACACACACCTATACTGCACGGAGGCTCTGAAGACAGGGAGCGTGCACACAGGGGACACACACCTATACTGCCCGGAGGCTCTGAAGACAGGGAGCGTGCACACAGGGGACACACACCTATACTGCACGGAGGCTCTGAAGACCACGCACATAGGGGACACACACCTATACTGCACGGAGGCTCTGCAGACCATGCACACAGGGGACACACACCTACAGTACTCCTTTAATTCCCTTTAATGTTCCATCTTTTGTGGGCTCAGAATTGTCTCTTCTTTAAGGAGGTCAGAAAACCTGTCACATAATTCAGTCTGATGTTTCCTAATAATTTTTAAAATCTTTCTATCAAAGATTCAGTCCGTCTGGTAGTGTGGGGGCCATGCCGGAGCGGCACAGAGCAAAGAGCGAGTCTCCCCGGCGGATGGAGGAACCAAAGCAACATAGTAACCAGGTGAGTGATCGCCATCTGAGCGTTATCATCATATCATGTAGACGCCAAGTGGTGACTATACGTTCACTGACCAAGGCTGCGTTCACACTACGTATATTTCAGTCAGTATTGCAACCAAAACCAGGAGTGGATTTAAAACACACAAAGGATCTGTTAACACACTGATGAAATTGAGTGGATGGCCGCCATATAACAGTAAATAACGGCCATTATTTCAATATAACAGCCGTTGTTCTAAAATAACAGCAAATATTTGCCATTAAATGGCGGCCATCCACTCAATTTCACCATTGTGTGAACATAGCCTTTCTGTGTTTTTAATCCACTCCTGGTTTTGGTTGCAATACTGACTGAAATATACTGACTGAAATATACATATACTGACTGAAATATACGTAGTGTGAACGCAGCCTGAAGCAGGACAACGTCGTGGCTGGTGATTTGCTGAGCAGGTTGTCATTGCCAACACAAGTCTTTCCTGGAAGTAGCAGTCAGAATGTAAAGTAGTAGTTGAGTATGTTTTTTTTTTTTTATGTACGCGGCTTTAGTGTCTGGAGTGCCCCCTTACCATCCTTGATAAATTGATAAATCTCCCCCAATATGTTTTTTTGTGTTTGGTTGTTTTTTACACTTCTTCTCTTTCCTGTACAGGGAGATGAAGGTGGGGTGATTGGAGTGAGCGGTTACGTAGAATATCTCCGTGAGCAAGAGGTGTCGGAGCGATGGTTTCGCTACAACCCGCGGTTGACCTGTATCTATTGCGCTAAGTCTTTCAATCAGAAGGGCAGCCTGGACCGCCATATGCGTCTCCACATGGGCATCACTCCTTTTGTGTGTCGGATGTGCGGTAAGAAGTACACCCGCAAGGATCAGCTGGAGTACCACATACGGAAGCATACAGGCAACAAACCCTTCCACTGTCACGTGTGCGGGAAGAGCTTCCCCTTCCAGGCCATCCTCAATCAGCACTTTCGGAAGAACCACCCCGGCTGTATTCCTCTGGAGGGTCCTCACAGCATTTCCCCTGAGACCACCACAGTTGTCACCTCTAGAGGTCAAGCCGGGGAGGAGTCTCCACCTCACGATGAAGTCGGGGGAGTGGCGCCTTCAGCGACAGCCGAGGTTGCATATGGCGGTGAGACGGCTCACGGATCTGTGTCCACCACCGGACCAGACTAAGAAAATAAAAAATTCTCTATCTACAGGAGGACACGACTAGACTAATATCCTCCCTTTTACCTCAGCAACACTTCACCACATTTTTTTTACCCTTCGCTCCCGCTCAGCTCTTTCTCTCCAGCCATCGTCTCCTGGGGGGATTTGCAGAATTTCGGAAAGTTTGCAGATTTCATTGCCAAATTCAGAGAAATTGTATTCGCTTCCTTTTCCTTTTAAACCTCAAGAAACCAACTCTTCCCGTTCTATATCCACAGAGAAGGAAACGGGCTACTGGGTTCTTTTTTTTAGTGAATAAGCCCTTTCCTTTCTCCAGTCCAGTCAGTGACTATCAGAGGTGATGGTGTCTCTCTTGGAGCGTTTCCAGGTGATGGTGCCTCTCCTGGAGCATTTACGGGGGATGGTGCCTCTCCGGGAGCATTTCTAGGTGATGGTGCTTCTTTGGGAGCGTTTGCAGGCGATGATGCCTCTCCGGGAGCGTTTCTGGTCAATGGTGCTTCTTTGGGAGCGTTTCTGGGGGATGGTGCCTCTCCAGGAGCGTTTCTGGATGATGGTGCTTCTTCAGGAGCATTTCCGGGCGATGGTGCCTCTCCGAGAGCGTTTCTGGGTGATGGGGCTTCTTCGGGAGCGTTTCAGGGTGGTTAGTCATGGCCTTCAGAGAAGTTTGATGGTGCTGTTTTTAGGAACATTAGTAAGGTGCTTAAATACTTCTGTAACAGAGTCAAAGACTCTGTGGTGCACGTGAGAGAAGTGTAACATGTTATCAGGGGGGACGGGGGCAGTAACGCAATAAGTTAACCCTGGAGACGTCTCTACTCTGAGCAGGGCTGGATTTATGTTTTATGTTCTATCCATCCAGTAGTCACCAAGCCGATACGATGAGACCCCCACCGATCCTTATATACTGCATAGTACATTCAGAAAAGGACGCTATAGATGCACATGCAGCCAAAACGACCGTAACAGACGTCAGTGCCAATAATCTGCATCTTTTTAGCTAGTACCTTGGGAAAAAATTCACTTTACAGATGGAAAACACTCCATTCCGGCCTCTTTGCTTTAGAGTAAATGTCCACCGTGTAGTAAATTCTCAGTATATGGGAATATCTGTGGTGAAGCTCTAAATCTGCATAGAACTTAAAGGGTTATTCCACCTCCCCTTATTCCTGCTCCATTTCCTGGTCTCCTCTGTGGGTGGCTCCTTCACTGTGATATGTCCCTCTGCGCTCTGCTGTTCTGTGCTTAGCTCAGCTACACCAACTCTGACAGCTCCCCAGAGCTGGGGGCTGTCAGTGTATAAGGCGGCCGGCAGGAGCCAGAACTAAAAGGGTAATAACCAGTTGCAAAGTTTCTTGTCTTTTAATTTCCTTATGTTTTAGATCTTGTTACGGAGATGGGAATATCCCTTTAAGTGATTTGATTCTGGCTGCCTGCAGCCACCTCTAGGGGGAGCTGAAGATCTTACTGCATACTGTTTCCATATTATATTCCAGAATGCAGACATATAACTCTATCCGACCTTCCTACAGATATTCTGGTTGGTTAGTCACCATCCATTGTTCTAATAATTTATTGTAATACTTTATTGCTTAGATAATCAGAGGTTTCTGGAACATTCTGCCATGCTAGTAGATGTTTCTTTTGCGGTAAGACAAGGATGGACTATGATGACCCCTCATAATAAGTGCTGAGCGGACTTGTCGAACTGTTCCCCAACCTTCCCCAAATGTCTGGAGACGCAGGGAGTCAAATGCCGAGTGTTTGGCTACGTTCACACAGAGCAAAAGGGGCGGATTACGCGAGGAAATATTTCCGCCTGAAATCAACTGACGCTGAATTCCGAGCAGAATATAAGCAGAATGTAAGCAGAATCCCTGCGTATTCCGCTAGGAAAGTGTTCAGCTCGTAATCAGCTCTTGACAAATTCAGCGCGGAATACTCGAGGAATCCGCGCTGAATCCGCATGCATTCAGCGCTGAAATTCAGCGAGTATTTGGCGAGTAAACTAGACTATACCAGAACATATACTAGAATCCTCCTCCCCCCCTTTTTTCCCCATTTCCGCGCTGGTTCAGCGCTTAATTTCCGCTTGTATTACGCTTGTATTCCCGCTGAATACGTGCGTATTCCGTGCTGAAACAGAAAATCAGAGCCCCATTGGTTTGTATAGGCTTCCGCTAGCGGAAGAATGAACATGTTCATTCTTCTGGCGGACAGCGGATTAGCCGCGGAGCGTTCAGTGCGGAAATTCCACCGTGTGAACTGCAGAGCAGAATTTCCATTCAACACAATGAAAATTAGCTCTGCACCTATTTTAACGGCTGAAATTTCAGCGCTGATTCAGCGCAGAAATTCAGCTGCTTTTGCTCTGTGTGAACGAGCCCTTTGGGTTCAGAGAAGGTCGGTGAACAGTTCAGCCAATCCGCCAGACGCTACTTATAATAAATCCAGCCCTGCCAATGGGTTTTAGCAAAATAACTGATGCCGGTTTTCCTCCCGGCATCGATCGCCTTACCAGCTGCCTACGTGGCGGGTTTCTTCAGAGAGCTTTGCCTATTATATATTAAAGGGGTTGTTCACCAACATTTTGCAAGATAGTGGCAGTATCAGCTGCTGTATGTCCTGCAGGAAGTGGTGTATTCTCTCCAGTCTGACACAGTGCTCTCTGCTGCCACCTCTGTCCATGTCAGGAACTGTCCAGAGCAGGAGAGGTTTTCTATGGGGATTTGCTGCTGCTCTGGACAGTTCCTGACATGGACAGAGGTGGCAGCAGAGAGCACTGGGTCAGACTGGAGAGAATACACTTCTTGCAGGACATACAGCAGCTGAAAAGTATGGGAAGACTGGAGATTTTTTTATATAAGTAAATGACAAATCTCTGACTCTTCCTGGTAACAGATTATTTAAAATATTTTTTTTTTGTGAACGACCCCTTCAAGGTGCACTAAGCTATTTTTGTGACGTACAATGGAGGCTGACCGTGTTTGTGTCGGACGGGGCTCCTTTTCGGACGCTTATTTATAAATGACTGGAGTCCCAGATCTGGTGAGCGCTCCATCCGCACCTTGTACTTCTTCAGTTCGGTGAACAAGGGGAGCGCTCCTCCTCCTCCCTCCTTCCTGCGGCCATTGTTATTTTCCCGCAGACGAGGGAATACGCTTTAACCGCCGCCGTTTTGTACTTTTCTCTCTTCCAGTCCTCATTGCTCTTCTTATTTGCGGTAGACAGGTAGAATTGGTCTCTAGGTCTCCCGGCATTTACCAGGTTAGTGACAGTATTTCACCTATTTATTTATTCTCGCTGCCACACGGTTTATATTACCCAGAATCCTTTGGTTTTGTACTGTTGTTGTTATAAGTTACATTTTTCTATTTTATTTTTTGGATTTTCTGATGACAATGCAAGCGCTTTTATAATGCTAAGGATGTTGGATTATTCAGACACATACAATGTCAGGACTTTGACAGAACCCATTAGATTAAAGGGATTGTTCACCAGAATTTTTCTTTTAAATCAGCTGGTCTTAGAAAGTTTTATAGATTTGTACTTTATAATAATAAGAAAAAATCTCCAGTCTTCCAGTACTTATCAGCTGCTGTATGTCCTGCATGAAGTGGTGTATTCTCTCCAGTCTGACACAGTGCTCTCTGCTGCCACCTCTGTCCATGTCAGGAACTGTCCAGAGCAGCAGCAAATCCCCATAGAAAACCTCTCCTGCTCTCCAGACTGGAGACAATACACCACTTCCTGCAGGACATACAGCAGCTGGTAAGTATTGGAAGACTGAAGATTTTTTTTTGATAGAAGTAAACTACAAATCTATATAACTTTGTGACACCAGTTGATTTAATAGAAAAACATTTTGGTGAACAACTCCTTTAAGGTAAAGAGTTGTTTCATCCCATGTCCACAGGATTTGCCATGAGTGTCTGATAGATGTGGGACCCCCGGCCCTCAAATAGAGGGGGTCAGGAGTCCAGAAGCAGCCATGGTTTCTGTATTACGCAGGTAGAGTAACTCCCATTGTGCAGCTCCACAAGCTACGCTGCTACCATAACCCATTGACTTCTATGGGATTTATATCCACTACGTAAAACAGACTCCAGGCAGGTCAGATCTGGGCTGAGGATCCCTCCATCACAAGGCGGGACCCCAGAAGCTGGGTGACAGCCTAGGGAGTCCTGGATGCAGCCTAGACCATATAATGCAGGGCACTGGGGTTCCCCAATGTGACCGCTCTCCGCTGTCAGGGCATTATGGGAGCTGTAGCGTTGTCCGAGCTCGGGGAATGATGACGTATCGGCTTATCTGATGGGTTCTGTCAAAGTGCGGCCATCTTTCTGTGCACACCGAAGCGGCTCAGCTGTGAGTGGCGGCTTCCTTCACATTGACACAAGCTTCCCCCGCTGTCCTCCTTTTATGTCCTTAAAGGTAAATTGCTTTAGTTCTATATTACGTCTGCCTGTTTGTTTGAGGAGACGCGCAGACGCTATGGCTTTACATTGACGTATGTTGAGTGATATATGAGCTGGCGATATCCCAAAAAAAGGATAAGACCCTGGTCCATATCAAGCTCAGGGTTTCTGACTCCTTTATCCACCACGTTCCCCTGGGTCCTAGCTTTCTGGTATTGTGCAATGAGTAACAGAAGTCGGGGGAGTCGCTGCATGGATGTGTTCGATTCAAAGGTATTCCACTCATACATAACTTCTGATATGTTGCTGCCCATGGTGAGAGTAACAATTCCTTCCATACTTGTTATTATCTATTCAGTCTCCTTCCCCTAGTTCTCAGCTGCTGCTTTCTGCTGAAGACACAAAAATCTGTGTGTGAGCTTTTCTCTCTGTCTCCCCTTCCTCCCCCCTCCCTTCTGAGACGGCTGATGTAAACAAGTCCCTGCCAGGCTGTATGTGCAACATTGTAGCTTCTTTGTAATGCTGGGAGAGTTAATCACGGTGAGTTCATCAGCAACTTGACCTCAGACTAACCCCCCCCCCCCCAGCATTACAAAGAAGCTACAATGTTGCAGATACAGCTTGCCAGAGACTTGTTTACATCAGCCATCTCATAAGGGAGGGGGACGAGGAAGGGGAGACAGAGAGAAAAGCTCACACAGATTTTTGTGTTTTCAGCAGAAAGCAGTAGCTGAGAACTGGGGGAAGGAGACTGAATAGGAAATAAGGAATTGTTTTTCTCACCATGGGCAGCAACATATCAAAATTTTCTTGTTTGAGTGGAATACCCCTTTAAGCTTCTAGATCAGGGATGGGGAACCCAAAGGCTGTCCAGGCATGATGGGAATTGTAGTTTTGCAACAGCTGGTGGGCCGAAGGTTCCGAATCCCTGGTCTAGATGGAATACAGTTCAGGGCCCCTCTTCTAGTTACACGTTACATACCCGGGGTCTGGGATAGCGAGGAGACCTTCACTCTTCTGGGCTTATAAATGGGTTTCTCTGTTATTGGGGGGAGTTCGGTAACAACCCCCCATCCAATGCAAAGAGAAGGAGTTTTCTTGTATCGATGCAGAAGTGAGGAGTTCTGCATCGGACTGTATAGTAGCACTTTATATGGAATATAGCCTTGCTTCTGAAGGCAATAAGCACCTCCAATACAGGTCCTAGGGTCGCCTATCCAGGTGCCAGGCACCACAGTCACCTCATGGTTTCATTCGGTAGGTCCCGGGCGTCGGTGGAGAACGGACATAGTGTTAGTCCTATGACATTTCAATATATACACAAGGGACTCGTACTTACTGAAGACCATTATATGGGAGAAGCACTTAACATAGCACTTAACTCTGGGGAGTAAGGGATGTATATAATGGTAGGGACAGTGAGCAAATTCTAATGAATTTTCATATTTCACAGATTTTTCCTCCCCCCTTATGTATTACGGCGCTTATTGTGGTGGTTTTGGATTGGTCAGTGCAGTTTTATAGCAATGGTAATGTTCTAGAGCAGCCCCCTCCCCATCCCACCTCTTTAACCTGGACCCATCCCACTATAGAAGCCACACATAGAAGAAGGGTCTGTGCATGAACACAACATATGTGAGTTACAGGGTTTATAGCCTACAGTGCAGACTGAAGCTGCATCTCATAGGAATACAGTGGAGACCAAAGCTGCATCCTATAGAAATACAGTGGAGGCTGAAGCTGCATCACATAGAAATACAGTGGAGGCTGAAGCTGCATCACATAGAAATACAGTGGAGGCTGAAGCTACATCTCATAGAAATACAGTGGAGGCCAAAGCTGCATCTTATAGAAATATAGTGGAGGCCAAAGCTGCATCTTATAGAAATACATTGGAAGTTGAAGCTGCATCTTATAGAAATACAGTGGAAGCTGAAGCTGCATCTTATAGAAATACAGTGGGACTCTGTTGTCAGAGTCTGGGGACAGGCTTTCTATGTTACCGATCTATCGCCAAAACTGGAGGGGAGCCGTATACAGTTGCGGAGCCGATGTTGTGTCAGGGAGCTGTTTACTAGACGCAGCCGTATACTGGTCATTTATGGGACCCAATAGCAGAATCATCAGAGAGGCCTGTAAGGGGGGATATCAAGCACTTTCAGCTATCATTAACCCTCTCCATGCTGAGAACCCCAGACTTTACCTATCATTCTATGGAAAGCAGAAGGTTGGGGTTCCTAACTCAGGAGGTCCAGGGGCGGACGGAGACGTCACCACCAGAATTGGCAGCACGTCTGTCTATGGCCGCCTTAGGGTAGGAAGAAGAACAGTTACACTCTCCATCCATTATACTCTTTTTGTTACCGTCTTCCCCTCTATACTTTTGTATCACTGTGTATGTATATTTATATATATATATATATATTCTGTATCCTCAAATTTTATTAAGACCTTTCTAATAGTTGAGATCAGATTTCCATGATCACAAAAGAAGGTTTCCTCCATACAAGAGAGTTACTGTAACCTTATCACTGTTGTATTTCTGATGAGTATATACATACTGTTTTATATCTGATCAGTATATACGGTTTTATTTCTGATCAGTATATACATACGGTTTTATTTCATGATCAGTATATACGGATTTATTACTGATCAGTATATACATACGGTTTTATATCTGATCAGTATAAACGTTTTATATCTGATCAGTATATACGGTTTTATTTCTGATCATTATATACGGTTTTATTTCTGTTCATATTTATTTTTTGCATGTGAAGGACGCGGCTTGCAGTGTCCCTGGTCAGGTATTCATGAAGCTTCTTAATGGTGGACGCCAAAGCTGGAGTGCAGAATGTTTAGTACAAACTTGGTGCTTGTAATGTAACTGGATGAGGGCGTCTGTATAAAGGATGAGGGCGTCTGTATAACGGATGAGGGCGCCTGTATAACGGATGAGGGCGTCTGTATAAAGGATGAGGGCGTCTGTATAAAGGATGAGGGCGTCTGTATAACGGATGAGGGCGCCTGTATAACGGATGAGGGCGTCTGTATAACGGATGAGGGCGTCTGTATAACGGATGAGGGCGTCTGTATAAAGGATGAGGGCGTCTGTATAACGGATGAGGGCGTCTTTATAACGGATGAGGGCGTCTGTATAACGGATGAGGGCGTCTTTATAACGGATGAGGGCGCCTGTATAACGGATGAGGGCGTCTGTATAACGGATGAGGGCGTCTTTATAACGGATGAGGGCGTCTGTATAACGGATGAGGGCGTCTGTATAACGGATGAGGGCGTCTGTATAAAGGATGAGGGCGTCTGTATAACGGATGAGGGCGTCTGTATAAAGGATGAGGGCGTCTTTATAACGGATGAGGGCGTCTGTATAACGGATGAGGGCGTCTTTATAACGGATGAGGGCGCCTGTATAACGGATGAGGGCGTCTGTATAACGGATGAGGGCGTCTTTATAACGGATGAGGGCGTCTGTATAACGGATGAGGGCGTCTGTATAACGGATGAGGGCGTCTGTATAAAGGATGAGGGCGTCTGTATAACGGATGAGGGCGTCTGTATAACGGATGAGGGCGTCTGTATAACGGATGAGGGCGTCTGTATAACGGATGAGGGCGTCTGTATAACGGATGAGGGCGCCTGTATAACGGATGAGGGCGTCTGTATAACGGATGAGGGCGTCTTTATAACGGATGAGGGCGTCTGTATAACGGATGAGGGCGTCTGTATAAAGGATGAGGGCGTCTGTATAACGGATGAGGGCGTCTGTATAACGGATGAGGGCGTCTGTATAACCGATGAGGGCGTCTGTATAACGGATGAGGGCGTCTGTATAACGGATGAGGGCGTCTGTATAACGGATGAGGGCGCCTGTATAACGGATGAGGGCGTCTGTATAACGGATGAGGGCGTCTGTATAACGGATGAGGGCGCCTGTATAACGGATGAGGGCGCCTGTATAACGGATGAGGGCGTCTGTATAACAGATGAGGACATCCTTATATACATAGCAGTCTTTCTCCCTCTGATAGGGCAGCCGCATGTTCACTGGTGCTTAAAATGTGAAGAATAGAGGGAACCTAACACTGTAACAGGGCCCTGTATAATAAAGAATATATATATATCCTCTACAAGCCAGGGGGAGGGGTCAAACTCGCGGCCCTTCAGATTATGAAAAATTACATATCCTGTTCTGGACGGTCAAAGCTTTAGCTCCAGGCCTGATGGGAGTTGTAGTCCTGCAGTAGCTGCAGGGCTGTGGTTTAGCCTACCCAGTAGGGGCAGCCGGCAGCCATGTTTACCTGTTCTGGCCGCCTTATCAGGGACCACAGAACTGTTTTAGGATATTTAGGTCCTGCAGCCGACTATGAGGAAAGGAAAGGGCCGCACAGACAATCCCGCAATCATTTGTGCGTCCCGGCTGCATAATCATGAAGGATCTGCAGATGATCTCGCTGATCGGCGCTGCAGCCTCAGGCCGCTCCGTGTTAAAGGGCCCTTACTGCTTGTAGTCGGTAAATGGAATGGTTGATTATTGATTGATTATTGGTTGATGATGTTCCCCTCCAATCTCCCGATAATGTTCAGTCTGTCAGTAACTCTGCACGTTTCTTCTCCATGTTCTTCATACTTTTTCTATGGCTTCTCATCACTGATACATTCATCGTTGCATTGTATTTTATTATATTATTATTTTATCTATTATTCTTTCTCTCTCTTTGTAGAGATATTTATAAGTCAGGGCCGGCTCATACAGCGAGTCCGTACAGACAGACGCTCCAGGATGGCGGCCGCTCAGGCCTGGTGTGTCTGATACCTCCAGTAAACCTTATGCTGCTTTTATATGGAGAGATTTATTTTACAGATTATTGAAGCCAAAGCCAGGAACAGACTATATCCAGGGACTGAGATATCTCCTCTTCTCACATCCATTCCTGGCTTTGGCTTCAATAATCTGTCTGTGTAAACACACCCTTACTGCAGACTTCACAACTGATCACCAAGGGCCATGTTGTGATGAGCTGCAGCTTTCCAGGCCAAAGCCGCAAATCCCTTTAAACGTGAGGTGTTGGGGGGTTCAGGATGGGATTGATGTAACCTTCTGCTGCTAATAGAGACCCCGAGCTTCCCTGCGGCTTTGTGGGAGTACATTACCCCTCGCTATAGTTTACTGCGGCTCCTAGAGAGAAAGTCTAAGGTGAGAAGATCTGCTAAGCTCCGCCCACATCTGACGCCTCCCACTCTCTCACAGATCGTCTCTTATTACGTATTATAGGATTGTGTTTTTACGGAAAATCCGTCACCTCCTGGACGTATACTGATCTGGCGGCACAGCTGGATAGATGGTAATAAGGTCAGGCCTATCATATCTGTAAAGCCTGTGTCCATTATTAAGATAGTGCCAAGGAGGCGGGGCCTGGGGTTCCAGGTGCCACTCCTCACTGTGCCGTATTCCTGCATAATAAGCAATGCACATGTGATCAGCTGAAAACTGGTGCATGACTTATTGTACAAGGGGGCGGGCATACAGCAAAGAACCTTAGGCCCCGCCTCCCTGACACTATGTACTACCATCCATGCAGTGGAGCCGCCGGCACAGTATTCATTCCAGGGGGGACAGATTCACTTTAAGGGAGAATGAAGGAGTTTGGGGGTTCGTCCTGATTAATTTGCAAAACTTGTAGCATCTGTGAATTTAGCCACTGTGACATTTCATGCTCCAGATTCATTTCAGTACCGGAGGGGAGAGGACGCCACCAGGGGCGTAACTACCACTATAGCAGCCATAGCGGCTGCTACAGGGCCCACTGCATCAGGGGGCCCCGTGGTCTGCTCCTGCAATACACTGGGCCCCTTAAGCTGTCATCATTTGGGTGACAGGGTTCTGCAGATTGCCCTCTTGACTAGAGATGAGCGAACCGGCCGAGGTTCGGGTTCATATGAACCTGAACTCTTGGCTTCTGATTCCCGCTGTCTGCCCGCTCCATGGAGAGGGTGGATACAGCCTATGGCTATGGCTGTATCCCAGTTTTCCAGGCGGTCCTCAGGCAGACAGCGGGAATCCGAAGCCGAGAGTTCAGGTTCATATGAACCCGAACCTCGGCCGGTTCGCTCATCTCTACTCTTGACCACCACTTTCTGTTATACAGTTATGACTACACTTTGATCCCTGGGGGGGATCAAAAGTTTGCTATGGGGCCCAGCCATTTCTAGTTACGCCCCTGGACGCCGCTCCTTCTGCCCCAATACACTGGATCCAGTTCTTACCTCTCACTTTGTCATGGTTTATAAGCTAGGAGGCCACCAGGTGGCGCCGGCGCTCCGTTCTCTTCTGGATGGGTTGAGGGCTGGATGGGCCGCAGACTCCTGGTCACCGTAATTACCACATTACTCCTTCCGTTTTTTGTTTTGTATATATATTTTTTTACTTAATGTGGGAAAAGGCAAAAATACTTCTGGATCAAAGGAGGAAAACGTCTTCCTGCCTAAGTCCAACCATTACATGAGGCAAAACTATAACCGGCGCTTTGCAGCAGCTGGTAAACCGCGGGTTGGAGACCGCTGCCTGAGAGCCCCTTCCCCCCAGAAACAGCACCACACTTGTCTATGGGCCATATCTGGTATTACAAGTCGGCCTGAATATCAGACGTGGCCCATAGCCCTGAATAGCGCTGTATGTGAAATATAAGCAGGTAAAGAGTCCGGCTGCCTAACATTTAGGCCGAGGCTACATGTCATGGAGGTCACTGTGTCATGTCGCAGCATCGCATTTATTGATTGTCGGTGCGGTATACTGAAGCCATGACACAACAGTCACCCAAAATTGCGATTTAACAGATTTTTTGGCACAAACCACATGCCGAGTGTGACTACCACCAGCAGGCAACTTTTTTTTCACAGTCCAATCGCAACTCAAGAAAGTTGCAGACAGATTACACAGATATTTGGGTCCTGTGACTCTAATGCAAATTTCTGTAATGCAACTAAAGTAGCCGTATAGTACCCAGTCCTCCGTGTCGCCCAGTCCTCCGTGTACTTAGTCCTTCGTGCTACCCAGTCCGCCATGTACCCAGTCCTCCACGTCGCCCAGTACTCCATTTACCCAGTCCTCCACGTCGCCCAGTCCTCCATGTACCCAGTCCTCCATGCCTCCCAGTCCTCCACGTCGCCCAGTCCTCCATGTAGCCAGTCCTCCATGCCTCCCAGTCCTCCACGTTGCCCAGTCCTCCATGTAGCCAGTCCTCCATGTACCCAGTCCTCCATGCCTCCCAGTCCTCCACGTCGCCCAGTCCTCCATGTAGCCAGTCCTCAGTGCTGCCCAGTCCTCCATGCACCGAGTCCTCCATGTCGTCCAATCCTTCGTGCCGCCCAGTCCTCCGGCTACATAGACAGAGAATGTTTTTTACATCCCAGTAGTGGGATGCCGGCTTTGTCTGAGCAGGTGCGCTTCCTATAGAGGTTTACGGGTGCTCCCCCTTACTGATGGGATTGATGCTTCAGGCCTCTCACAAGGGAATTTGAGGAAACCTGTTGCATCTTCTTTTATTACTGTACTTTTTGTGGCTTTTTAACCCTTGGGCTTTGTGTAACATTAGACGACAATCACCTAATAATTCAGACATTTCACAAAAAGTTTCCAAAAACTAGCAGTTTTTATAATAAGGGAATGTGAGTGACTCTGAGGACACTTGTAGGTGTATGGAGCCGTCATTGGATTGTTAGGGGCGACGCGTGTAAGGAAAAGGTAAGGGTCGTCTTATTCATGGAAACCTTTGTAGCTTGTGGAATCTTCCAGACATTTCATTATTCCATGTATTATGATCTCGGAGTAAATAAACCATTAGGTGAGTGTGATACCGCTCTGTTATTACTCAGCGACATATGGCGGATAATGGCGGCCACTATCGCTATACTGGGGCACCAGTGCTGTTTAATTGGGATCCAATGGCAGCAATGGGGCAGAGAGTCCTATACTGCGGACGGCAAACCAAGGTGGTATCCTTGTCATAGATGTAAGACCGGCGTCACGTGTCCAGAATATGGCGGCATTATAGAAGGGATGGGGAACCTGATGCCCTCCGGCTGCTGCACAACTACAACTCCCATCATGCCCGGAGAGCTAAAGCTTTGGCTGTGCAGACATGATGGGAATTGAAGGTTCCCCCACCCCTGCATTATTATAGCATCAATATTAGGTTTAGAATCCTGTACTGATCCTGGTGGGTTAGAACCAGGTGAATCGGACCTATAATAATTATTTTATCAGACGTGGACTCAACTACTGCCACAGGGTGGGGCAAATAATACTCTGATGGGGCAAATAATACTCTGATGGGGCAAATAATACTCTGATGAGGCAAATAATACCCTGATGGGGCAAGTAATACTCTGATGGGGCAAATAATACTCTCATGGGTCAAGTAATACTCTGATGGGGCAAATAGTACTCTGATGGGATAAATAATACTCTGATGGGGCAAATAACACTCTCATTGGTCAAATAATACTCTGATGGGATAAATAATACTCTGATGGGGCAAATAACACTCTCATTGGACAAGTGACAGAGGGGAGAAGAATCGCCCGACAGAACAGGGATGGGGAACCTTCCACCCATTGGCCGTTTGCTGTCCCGGCATGATGGGGATTGTAGTTTTGCAACATCTGTGGGGCCACAGGTTCCCCATCCCTGCGATAGATCCTCACGGGTTGTCTAGGGGAGGGGGTGGGGCCATTTTTATTTCATTTGCATATTCCCAGCAGTGATCTGGAATATTCTCTGCATGGGGAAGAATCCTTGGTAGATTCTGTATACAGGTTATTCTATATACAGGTTACCTGCATCGCACAGTAGAATCATGTCCGCTTCCTCAGTAGCCGTTCCTGTCCGATCATAGTGAATAACCTTTCTTCTTTCTCTTGACATTTTGCATGCTACGTCTGAGAGGCGAGGATATCCGGGACGTCCTGTATCGCCGCCTACGACTACTCCAGTGAAATCCTCTCTTCTTCTTCTTTTTGCCTGACTGATGCTTTAGTGTTTGAGTACAGAGTATGTTTTGTAAGAACCTGACATCCATTTATCACTTATTTATATGAACACGGTTTTTATTGGACTCTTAACTCTTCTACGACTGTGAACGATGTATTATGCTTTTCTTGTAAGAAAATAACTCCACACGTTAGGATATGGGACTTGTCGGAGGCCGAGACGTCTCTGCAACGGGTGGGACTTGGACTTTCATCTATTTTGAAGCTTTGTTTCCAGGCGTCTCACAAGGGGGTTTAAAATTGGCACAAAAAAAAAACCTGAATAAAAGATATATGTGAGTGCAACCTCTGACGTCTCATTGATTTTATTGACCTACCTACTGACCGACTCCACATCCTCCTAAACTGTTGTGTGTCATTAGATGGGCGCTGTCGCTTTAACAAACTTTGCAAAAATCAATGGTACAAGCAAATGTAAGAAACGTTAATATATCTTATCAGACAAAAATGCCTGCCTCACACTCACACACTATCCTGTAGCTAATTCAGGGATCAAGTAACAAGCAAGGCATGTCTATGGATATAGAGGAGGGAGGTAAGGAAAGGGAGTGCCTGGGTACACAGTCAGAGAGAGAGAGGGGAGTTATAAGCTCTGTAAGGGTACGTGCACACTATGGAAATGCCGCGTATAACCCGCGGCGTATTCCGTCGCTCGTCCTGGGAACCTCCAGGATTAGGTTACAGAGAAGAAATCTGCTAAAAAAAAGATAAATGATGACCCGATACAGCGCTGCTCCTCACCGACACACAGAACGACAAGTAATGGAGCCCACCGGAGACAGCTGTGTTAGTCTGGGGATTCAGAGACCACCGAAGAGGGAGTTCCTGTGTCATACACCACCAGTCACAGGGGCATAGATGTAACATAGACTAGACAGGCTATGTACATACACAAGTTGTCTGAAAAGGCTAAAAATAACGACCAAAAATTTCAGGTTTTTAGCTAGAAAAAAAAGCTAATCAATAGGGCGATTTATCATTCATGTCAATTCTTTGGGCGGAGAATGAGTCTATGGCACAGGCAGAGAGTCAAGCAGGGGCGAGCGGCGGAATCCTGTGGGATGTTATTCGTGAGACTTCCATAGTGTGAACGCGCCCTTATTATGGACGGAAGCAGCAGATGTGATGGGATCCGACCACCATCTCTGCTGTAGACGTGATGCGGAGTGCCCCCCTGGGCAGACAGGTGAGGGGCTCAGGTGCTCTTCCTTCCACTAATATACACATTATTACATCTTCTCCATCTCTTCTCTGTATTCAGGAGCGGTTGTGTAACGTCCCTCAGACGCCATGTCCCGCTGCTAGAGATGTGTCAGTCGGTGTTACCGGTGAGTAATGTCTCCGCCATGCCGCCAGCTTCACTCCTGGCCATTATATAACTTTCTCCATAGAATCCTGCACTGGGAAAATCTTAGTAATGCGGCAGGAATAAGAATCCATGTGCCCGGGGCCGTGTAATCTGCAAGGAACAATGCGTTCTGGGAGACACATAATGCCTTGTATTATATTATACATCAACACTGTATGTACAGAGGAGATCCCAGCTAACAGTGCCAGACATAGGGACAATGTATAGTGTTATATGGCGTCTGTGTATGACCAGGAATAAGGACATGGTATACTGTTATATGGCGTCTGTGTATGACCAGACATAGGCACAATGTATAGTGTTATATGGCGTCTGTGTATGACCAGACATAGGGACAATGTATACTGTTATATGGCATCTGTGTATGACCAGACATAGGGACAATGTATAGTGTTATATGGCGTCTGTGTATATGACCAGGCATAGGGACAATGTATACTGCTATATGGCGTCTGTGTATGACCAGGCATAGGGACAATGTATACTGCTATATGGCATCTGTGTATGACCAGACATAGGGACAATGTATACTGCTATATGGCATCTGTGTATGACCAGACATAGGGACAATGTATAGTGTTATATGGCGTCTGTGTATGACCAGACATAGGGACAATGTATACTGTTATATGGCGTCTGTGTATATGACCAGGCATAGGGACTAGGTATACTGTTATATGACGTCTGTGTATGACCAGGAATAAGGACATGGTATACTGTTATATGGCGTCTGTATATGATCAGACATAGGGACAATGTATACTGCTATATGGCGTCTGTGTATATGACCAGGCATAGGGACTAGGTATACTGTTATATGACGTCTGTGTATGACCAGGAATAAGGACATGGTATACTGTTATATGGCGTCTGTATATGATCAGACATAGGGACAATGTATACTGCTATATGGCATCTGTGTATGACCAGACATAGGGACAATGTATAGTGTTATATGGCGTCTGTGTATATGACCAGGCATAGGGACAATGTATAGTGTTATATGGCGTCTGTGTATATGACCAGGCATAGGGACAATGTATAGTGTTATATGGCGTCTGTGTATATGACCAGGCATAGGGACAAGGTATACTGTTATATGGCGTCTGTGTATATGACCAGGCATAGGGACAATGTATACTGCTATATGGCATCTGTGTATGACCAGGCATAGGGACAATGTATACTGTTATATGGCGTCTGTGTATGACCAGACATAGGGACAATGTATAGTATTATATGGCGTCTGTGTATGACCAGACATAGGGACAATGTATACTGTTATATGGCGTCTGTGTATGACCAGGCATAGGGACAATGTATAGTATTATATGGCGTCTGTGTATATGACCAGACATAGGGACAATGTATAGTATTATATGGCGTCTGTGTATATGACCAGACATAGGGACAATGTATACTGCTATATGGCGTTGGTGTGGTCACAGCTAATAACATGTATTTTACCTCACCAGAATACCCATTTAATAAAATACCAACAAAATGAGGGTGAGAGGGGATAATGAGTGTAAGCAGAACCGCATGACATTAGGGAACTAAGCGCACAGTCCCTACCTTACTGTATATTATATACACCCATAGCCCAGAATAGCGGCAAAGATAAACGTAGCAAATAAGTCTGATCCTGCATCCACCTCGCCTACTCACCCTCACTGATCAGGTGCCAGAGATTTGTAATTTACTTTAATGTAATTTAAAAATCTCAAGTCTTCTAGTACTTATCAGCTGCTGTATGCCCTGCAGGAAGTGGTGTATTCCCTCCAGTGTAACACAGTGCTCTCTGCTGCCACCTCTGTCCATGTCAGGAACTGTCCAGAGCAGCAGCAAATCCTCATAGAAAACCTCTCCTGCTCTGGACAGTTCCTGACATGGACAGAGGTGGCAGCAGAGAGCACTGTGTCAGACTGGAGGGAATACACCACTTCCTGCAGGGCATACAGCAGCTGATAAGTACTAGAAGACTGGAGATTTGTTGGTGTACTCCCCCTTTAAGGTTGTTCTGTATACTGTTTGTATGTGTTATATATTACAGCTGTGATATTAGATGACGTGCAGGGGCAGAATAATACCGCACTGTAAAATGTCTGTGTATGAATCCTCCCCTGGCCACCACCCTGCCGTCTATCTGCCGCTGCTCCCCACCCTTCTCTCTGTCATCGCTGCTGCTCCCTGACTCACCTTCCGCCTCTCCTGTCACTTCTTCTGCCATCGTCTTTCCCTCGGGGGGAAAATGCAGCAAACACAGTGTGAGGCGAGAACCCGAGACTATTCCCAGCTCTAAAATATCCAACAAATGTCTCTCAGAGGTTCCCAGGACGTTATATATAGATAGTATGTGGACAATCTAAGATGCCTGGGGGTTGTCCAATAGCACCCCAGTACTGATAGCACCCCGACACTGATAACACCCCCGTACTGATAGCAAAGCACCCCGACACTGATAGCATCCAGGCATTGAGAGAACCCCTCAGCACTGATAATACCCAGCACAACTGATAGTACCCCCCACCAATGATTGTACCCCTGCATTGATAGTACCCCTACACTGATAGCTACCCAACACTAATAGCACCTTGCACTGACAGCGCTCTAAGACTGATAGTACCCCTGCATTAATAGTACCATTGCACTGATAGCGACCCAGTTTTAATAGTACCCCAGCACTGATGTACCCCTGCACGCATAGTACCCCCAACACTGATAGCACCTTAAACTGATAGTACCCCTGCACTGATAGCACTCTGACACTGATAGCACCCCAACACTGATAGTACCCCAGCACTGATAGGAACCCCCTATCTCCCTACCCCAGTTAGAACTTTGCTAAATGTATCACTGTATGATACACCATGGATGGAGCACCATTACATCCTCTCTATAGATAGCACCACTATCACATTTATAACAATCTATTATAAAACCGTAATCGGTATCAGTTACTGAAGCAATGCGGGAGTTTATACAGAGCAGCCAGGGCTGGTATTACAGAGCGAAGTGCATGACCTTTGTATTCCTTCTGTAGACTCATAGGCCGCAGTTCAGATGATGCCTCTTTGCAGAGATATTGTCCAGTCTTATGCTGTGAGTGCACTGATAGATCAGTGAAGTGCTGTCTGCCTTGCTGCCTTTCTCCCTGTCTCTGTAGCTCTTATACACAGGAGATCAGTCTCCGGCTCCATCACAAGAGAGAGAATTACAGGGAGGAAGAGGAGTGTTATATCTCTGCAGTCATCAGTGTATGGACTGTATATCACTGCAGTCCTGGTCCCATAGAGATAGCTACACAATGCTGTATATGCAGATAGAGCTGGGGAGGGGGTCTGGGCTGCCAGAAGGAATCCTCTAGTCCTCAGGTGTCAGTGTTCACAGGAAATCAGCCACACAGGAGAGATCATTTCCTGCACATAAAGCAATGTTTCTGGATTAGTGTGTCTCGATAAATTCTGGATTATTAGTGTGCCTGGTCTCCTCACACATAGGATAGGTTCTGGATTAGTATTGTGCCTGGTCTCCCGACATATAGGACAGGTTCTGGATTATTGGTCTGCCCGGTCCCCTCACACACAGGATTGGTTCTGGATTATTAGTGTGCCCGATCCCCTCACACATAGGATAGGTTCTGGATTATTAGTGTGCCTGGTCTCCTGACATATAGGATAGGTTCTGGATTATTCGTGTGCCTGGTCTCCTCACACATAGGATAGGTTCTGGATTATTGGTCTGCCCGGTCCCCTCACACATAGGATAGGTTCTGGATTATTAGTGTGCCCGGTCCCCTCACACATAGGATAGGTTCTGGATTATTAGTGTGCTTGGTCTCCTCACACATAGGATAGGTTCTGGATTATTAGTGTGCCTGGTCTCCTCACACATAGGATAGGTTCTGGATTATTAGTGTGGCTGGTCTCCTCACACATAGGATAGGTTCTGGATTATTAGTGTGCCTGGTCCCCTCACACACAGGATAGGTTCTGGATTATTAGTGTACCCGGTCCCCTCACACACCGGATAGGTTCTGGATTATTAGTGTACCCGGTCCCCTCACACATAGGATAGGTTCTGGATTATTAGTGTGCTTGGTCTCCTCACACATAGGATAGGTTCTGGATTATTAGTGTTATGGTCCCCTCACACACAGGACAGGTTCTGGATTATTAGTGTACCCGGTCCCCTCACATATAGGATAGGTTCTGGATTATTAGTGTACCCGGTCCCCTCACACATAGGAAAGGTTCTGGATTATTAGTGTCCCGGTCCCCTCACACACAGGATAGGTTCTGGATTATTAGTGTACCCGGTCTCCTCACACACAGGATAGGTTCTGGATTATTAGTGTACCCGGTCCCCTCACACACAGGATAGGTTCTGGATTATTAGTGTACCCGGTCCCCTCACATACAGGATAGGTTCTGGATTATTAGTGTACCCGGTCTCCTTACACACAGGATAGGTTCTGGATTATTAGTGTGCCCGGTCTCCTTACACACAGGATAGGTTCTGGATTATTAGTGTACCCGGTCTCCTTACACACAGGATAGGTTCTGGATTATTAGTGTACCCGGTCCCCTCACACATAGGAAAGGTTCTGGATTATTAGTGTACCCGGTCCCCTCACACATAGGAAAGGTTCTGGATTATTAGTGTGCCTGGTCTCTTCACACATAGGACAGGTTCTGGATTATTAGTGTACCCGGTCCCCTCACACACAGGATAGGTTCCGGATTATTAGTGTACCCGGTCCCCTCACACATAGGAAAGGTTCTGGATTATTAGTGTACCCGGTCCCCTCACACACAGGATAGGTTCTGGATTATTAGTGTGCCCGGTCCCCTCACATACAGGATAGGTTCTGGATTATTAGTGTGCCTGGTCCCCTCACACACAGGATAGGTTCTGGATTTCTCGGCGCTCTGCATGTTTATATGTAGTAAATCTATCACGAGAGCAGGAAACGGCTGCAGCAATAATCGTGAGGCTGACTTGCAAAATCTGCACTTAAAGACTTGGGTGAGGAGGGAATAGTTTGTGGCCTCTCCCTGCCCAGACTCCTCCCTAGCTGCAGGTGACTCAAACCAGACATACGAGTATATAGAGCAGGTAAGACGAGGACGGACATTGCCCGGCCAACCATGGAGGAAGACTACGGAGTGGACATAGAGACTCTCATCGATGAGTTTGAATATATTCCTGGTTATTTCCATCTGGAGATGAACCTGAACTTTGAGTCGTGCACCCCCCCGCACCTCCGCAGAAGAGACATCAAACTCAAGCAAGAGGCTCTCCAGCTCCAGCTCGACTTCGACTCCAGTTTCCAGCACAGCGGAATCCGGAACCTGCTGGGAGTTTTCTCCTTCTACCTGGACGAGATTGACAAAGCCAAAGAGATCTTCACAAACATTTGCAAACAGGACCCGAGTAACCTGAACGCTTGGGCCAACTTGGCGTGTGTCTACGACAAGCTGAACATGGAGGAGGAGGCCACGCAGTGTGCCGATAAGATATCTCACCTCATGACTCTGGATACCGAGGGCGCCAGCACCGAGCCCAGACTCATGGCTGCACGCTGCCTGGCCGAACAAGGCTACGCTCACGCCTTCGATGTGGGTCATGTGACCGAGAATGACAACATGGAGAAACTGATGGCAGGAATAAGTCTGTACGATAAAGCCGTGGCCTACGGGAAACACAAGGTGAGAATATACCGCACAATATACTCTGCCTAGAATAATCTATGTGGTCGTGTTTCTACTTATCACGTTGGCTTTTAATTAGAGATCAGTGCAACTCAGGTCCGATCTGTCAGCATTCGATTACCGGGGGCTGAAGAAGTTGGATGCAGTCTATGGCCTTAGGCTGCATCCACCAGGACTCCCCAGGGCGGCATCCAACTTCTTCAGCCCCCGTAATCAAATGGCGAACCATCGGACTGGAGCGCGCTGGAGTTGCGCTCTTCTCTACTTTTAATTTAAAGTTGACTTTTCTAGTTCCGTCCTCGTAGTTGTAGTGAGGATGAGCGGTGGTGATAATGACCTGAACCGGTTATAAGATGATCGTCCAGGAAACCTCAGACTGAGCGCAGAGAGAACTCCCCACCACTGACATCCGCACCAGCCAAGGATGGGGCCAAACCCTGCCGGTGCTAGAAGGCAACGTGATCCCTCAAGTCCAGCATGATACCTGTCCAATGTGAAGTCTTTCGTTTTATTGACCCCCCCCCCCCCTATTTGCCTCCACATAGTCGTGTCTGCAACCCCCCCTTTGTTCTCCTCCTTTGCAGTATATTATAGCAGCATTACCAGGAGCTGCGGCACAGCATTCAGCCATACACATGTAAGGATATCTTGGACGTCTGACATGTTTAGGATTTTTTTCAGATAGAGTAGTCCCTGTAGGACCAAACATCGACCCGGCTACTAGTGTGGAGCGAACTTATCGAAAGTCTGGGTTCGAATGAATGAAGCTCGGCATATGACTCCCGATGTCTGGAGAAGTTGGATGCCGCCATAGGGAGTCCTAGAAAATATGGATATGGCTTAAGGCTCCATCCAACTTCTCCAGATGCCGGGAGTCAAATGCCGAGCTTCATTCGCCCAAACCCGAACTTTTGCCAAGTTCTCCCTGCAATACTGTCTGCCCAACGTGGCTTCAGATTTAGGCTCAGAATAGGCGCCGATTCCCCCCCAGATCAGCACCACTTTCTCTTGGCTGACCCCTCCGCCTGCCCCGTGTCCTGGTCAGATGTCGTTATTACCCGCAGTTATAACCGGGACACAATACTAGTATATTATGGAGGGAGATTGGCACTCTTCATACGGTTAGCCTGGGTTTGGCTTTTACAGGAGTTTTTATAACTTTCCATTAATTCTTGTTGGGTGGAGCAGAGCTGCAGACTGACAGGAAACCGGAGCGGCAGGACCTGCTGCCAGTGTGAACGGTGGGCTAGCTAAGGTATTACCTATACTGTATATATGGTAGCCGATTATTGTCCCGTGTAAAAGATCCAATGATCATCAGATGAAGGAGCAATCGCCGGGGTCAATCGGCCTTCAAGATGAGCATTGGTCCGGCCGCCCATCACTGATGTAGTTAGAGGATGGCCGTCTGGCAGTGATGCCATCCAGCATCCGTACATGTGACACTGGCTGCACAGTCTGCTAGATCAGGACCCTGGGTAACATCACGGTGGTAGCCATAGAATACCTGTCCAGTCATAGCCAGCAGTAAGTTTTTTCAGCAGCTTGCTTTACAGCAGCCCTTGTGTGTGATCAGACCGGACAGGTCGCCTTCACTCCCCGCTCACTGACCTTCCTTAAAGCACTTTTGGCTGACACTACCCCCTGCACACCAGGAACACCCCTCTGTTTTGGAGGAGCCAGTCCTGTGGCCTTGTCGTGGTTGCTTACACTTGCCCATCTTTTCTGATTCTTTTGTCTCGGCACTCGCTGTCTTGTAAGACGCCCAGACAGGGGCCACGGTACAGATCAGATCCACGTTACCTGCAGCTGTGATTGTGGTCGGGGCCTATAGAAAGGCCGCACAGTGGGTGGTCCTACTCAGTGACTGGCAGCCTGACCCATATGAGTGACAGTGTGTAGGACCACCCACTGGACTCCTAAGAACAGAAACAGCACGCTGCGTTTTTGCTGTCTAACAGAAAAAAATGGATGAAAAACACAATTTTCTCATCAGTTTTTTCCCATTAAACTGATCTGCTAATTAGACAGTAAAAACGCAGCGCGAAGCCGGCCTGATCCTGAATCTTTCTCCCAGTGCTATATATCACTCGGCTCCCCTCTCCTATAACAGGCTGTCTATGTGACTGCACTGTCTATGTGACTGCACTGTCTATGTGACTGCCCTGTCTATGTGACTGTGCTATGTGACTGCACTGTCTATGTGACTGCCCTGTCTATGTGACTGTGCTATGTGACTGCGCTGTCTATGTGACTGTGCTATGTGACTGCGCGTCTATGTGACTGTGCTATGTGACTGCGCTGTCTATGTGACTGTGCTATGTGACTGCACTGTCTATGTGACTGTGCTATGTGACTGCGCTGTCTATGTGACTGTGCTATGTGACTGCTCTGTGCTATGTGACTGCACTGTCTATGTGACTGCACTGTCTACGTGACTGCTTCCCTTTAGGGTACAAACACACACACCGTATACACAGCAGATTTGATGCTGTGTTCAGTTATTTAGATCTAATCTGCTGCGTATTTGTTGCGTATTTGCTGCGTATATGCTGTGTGTGTTTATACCCTTAGGTTGAGATTGCAGAGACCGTTCTCTGACTGATTTGTTGCACTTCAGCTTGGACTGTGTGAATGGGGCCATAGAAATGAATGGGTCCATAGTAGAGATGAGCAAACCGGGTTCGGGTTCAAATCCATCCGAACCCGAACTCTCAGCATGTGATTAGCGGGGGCTGCTAAACTTGGATAAAGCTCTAAGGTTGTCTGGAAAACATGGATACAGCCAATGACTATATCCAGGATTCCCACATAGCCTTAGGGCAGGGGTCCTCAACTGGCGGACCGCGGTCCGAACCCGGACCGCGGAGGCCAGCTGTCCGGACCCCTGGTCAGACCTCCTAACCGCCCCGGATCCGGTCCGTCCCGCTCCCCACCGCACTGCCTCCCGCCCCATAGGCGTACTGTCCTTAGGTTGCAGTACGCCTGTGGGGCTGGGGGCAGTGTCGGTCCGGCCCCCGGCTGATACGCGCTCTCTGGGGATGTCCCGGGGATTCCCCAGCAGAGCGCGCACCACAGACCTCAGTGTACGCTGCCGGCCTGTCCTTCCCGGAAGTGACGCTGAGGTCACTGATGCGCGCTCTGCTGGGGAATCCCCGGGACATCCCCAGAGAGCGCGTATCAGCCGGGGGCCGGACCGACGGGAAGAGACGAAGACAGCCGCAGCGGGGAACGAGGTGCTAGGTGAGTTGTTTTTGTTATTTTTTTTTTTCTGTCTGGGGGGCATCTACAAGGGGAAAGCGCACAGGTGGACTATATACTACAGGGGGGACCTCACAGGGGGCTATATACTACTGAGGGGGCTATATACTACTGGGGGGAGCGCACAGGGGGTTATATACTACAGGGGGGACCTCACAGGGGCTATATACTACAGGGGGAAAGCACAAGGGGGGCTATATACTACTGTGGGGGACCTCACAGGGGGCTATATACTACTGGGGGGAGAGCACAGGGGGCTATATACTACAGGGGGACAGCGCACGGGGGGGCTATATACTACAGGGGGAGCTCACAGGGGGCTATATACTACAGGGGGGAGATCACAGGGGGGCTATATACTACTTGGGGGGAGCTCAGGGGGGCTATATACTGCTGGGGGGAGCTCACAGGGGGCTATATACTACAGGGGGGAGATCACAGGGGGGCTATATACTACTTGGGAGGACCTCAGGGGGGCTATATACTGCTGGGGGGAGCTCACAGGGGGCTATATACTACAGGGGGAGAGCACAGGGGGCTATATACTGCTGGGGGGAGCTCACAGGGGGCTATATACTGCTGGGGGGAGCTCACAGGGGGCCATATACTACAGGGGGAGAGCACAGGGGGGCTATATACTACTTGGGGAGAGCTCAGGGGGGCTATATACTGCTGGGGGGAGCTCACAGGGGGCTATATACTACAGGGGGAGAGCACAGGGGAGCTATATACTACTGGGGGGAGCTCACAGGGGGCTATATACTACTGGGGGACAGCGCACAGGGGGCTATATTCTACAGGGGGAGAGCGCACGGGGAGGCTATATACTACTGGGGGGAGCTCACAGGGGGCTATATACTACAGGGGGAGAGCGCACAGGGGGGCTATATACTACTGGGGGAGCAACAGGGGGCTATATACTACTGAGGGAGAGCGCACAGGGGGGGGCTATACACTACTGGGGGAGCAACAGGGGGGCTATATACTACCAGGGCAGTCACCCCCTTTGTACCTAATATCAAAGGCCTGGTGAGAGAGAGAAAAATGCCAGTTTTCCCGCTAATAAGCAGCAATTCTGTATATAAATAGTTGAACGTTTGTGACAAAGTAACAAAACATGTTTCCTACTGATGTTCAGCTCGGACCTTCACCTGACAATAGACCCCGGTAAGTGGACCTTCACTAAAAGTTGTTGAGTACCCCTGCCTTAGGGCTTTATCCAAGTTCAGCAGCCGCCGCTAATCACATGCTGAGAGTTCGGGTTCGGATGGACTCCAGCTGCTCCAGGTTCGCTCATCTCTATCCACAATTGCAGATGTGAACCCTTAAGGTGGCCATAAACTTTCCATAGCCGCAGGTTTGAGCCGCCGGCAGCTAGATCACCTGGTCCCCTCGTACACATAAACAGTCGGTGTAGCCGCACACTCGTGTGGTGTTTATGGAGAGATAAATATCTATAGAGCAGGTTATTATTGTGAGTACACCGGGGGCAGTGTATACAGGAAGCACTTGCACCTATAGGTTTCTGTTGCAATCTATGTTTTCATACACAGTTATATCCGCTAAGACAGCCAAGTATGTTAATATTGGCCAAGCCTGGTGATATGTGTGTGATCGGCCAACCATCTAATGTGTATAGTGGCCTAGCCTGGTGACGTGTGTGATCGGCCAACCATCTAATGTGTATAGTGGCCTAGCCTGGTGATATGTGTGTGATCGGCCAACCATCTAATGTGTATAGTGGCCTAGCCTGGTAATATGTGTGTGATCGGCCAACCATCTAATATATATAGTGGCCTAGCCTGGTGACATGTGTGTGATCGGCCAACCATCTAATGTGTATAGTGGCCTAGCCTGGTGACATGTGTGTGATCGGCCAACCATCTAATGTGTATAGTGGCCTAGCCTGGTGACATGTGTGTGATCGGCCAACCATCTAATGTGTGTAGTGGCCTAGCCTGGTAATATGTGTGTGATCGGCCAACCATCTAATGTGTATAGTGGCCTAGCCTGGTAATATGTGTGTGATCGGCCAACCATCTAATGTGTATAGTGGCCTAACCTGGTGACATGTGTGTGATCGGCCAACCATCTAATGTGTATAGTGGCCTAGCCTGGTGACATGTGTGTGATCGGCCAACCATCTAATGTGTATAGTGGCCTAGCCTGGTGACATGTGTGTGATCGGCCAACCATCTAATGTGTGTAGTGGCCTAGCCTGGTAATATGTGTGTGATCGGCCAACCATCTAATGTGTATAGTGGCCTAGCCTGGTAATATGTGTGTGATCGGCCAACCATCTAATGTGTATAGTGGCCTAGCCTGGTAATATGTGTGTGATCGGCCAACCATCTAATGTGTATAGTGGCCTAGCCTGGTGACATGTGTGTGATCGGCCAACCATCTAATGTGTATAGTGGCCTAGCCTGGTGAGATGTGTGTGATCGGCCAACCATCTAATGTGTGTAGTGGCCTAGCCTGGTAATATGTGTGTGATCGGCCAACCATCTAATGTGTATAGTGGCCTAGCCTGGTAATATGTGTGTGATCGGCCAACCATCTAATGTGTATAGTGGCCTAGCCTGGTAATATGTGTGTGATCGGCCAACCATCTAATGTGTATAGTGGCCTAGCCTGGTAATATGTGTGTGATCGGCCAACCATCTAATATATATAGTGGCCTAGCCTGGTGACATGTGTGTGATCGGCCAACCATCTAATGTGTATAGTGGCCTAGCCTGGTAATATGTGTGTGATCAGCCAACCATCTAATGTGTATAGTGGCCTAGCCTGGTGACATGTGTGTGATCGGCCAACCATCTAATGTGTATAGTGGCCTAGCCTGGTAATGTGTGTGATGGACCAACCATCTAATGTGTATAGTGGCCTAATCTGGTAATATGTGTGTGATCGGCCAACCATCTAATGTGTATAGTGGCCTAGCCTGGTAATATGTGTGTGATCGGCCAACCATCTAATGTGTATAGTGGCCTAGCCTGGTAATATGTGTGTGATCGGCCAACCATCTAATGTGTATAGTGACCTGTGTGTTATGGACTCCCCTTTTGTTTTGGGAGAGAAAAGGATCTGCATGTTGGATTCTCTGTCCATTTGTTCTCGGAGAGATAAGTCATCGCAGAAATGTATGGGGGAGACTTTGTGGACTATTCGGTAAACATATAAGCTAGGCCAAGGTAGTGTGCATTTATATGGGGGATCAGAAAGGATAGGCAAACAAATGGACGCCGACAGCTACGTGTAATGGCATCTTTACCCTCGAGCATCAGGTCAGGCAAATAAACTTCTAGACCGGTCGCTGTTTTGCAGACAGAACCCGAGTTATTGTGGATAATATAATCTTTACTAGCAAAGTCCATAAACAATAGGCTGACTTTAGTATTGCGTATTCCTCTGATCCAGCACAATGGGATCTTTATTGGTATGTTTACCGAGGCGATAGGAAGGTGACCTTCAATGACCTCTATGTATACCAATGATTTGGCTAATGCAGCCCGTAATCCGAAGCCTTCAGGGGGCGCTCTTACCGCCAGGTCAGGCAAATAATCAGCGCAGGGAACAATATTTATTAATATTATTATTATTTATTTTTACTATACAAGCGATAGGGGGGACAGACAGAACACTACAAGATCAAAACACGTTACATGAAGAAGGCGTACATAGGCACAGAAGACCCTGTCCATGAGGACTTACATAGGGAGAGAGAGGACCCTGCCCGCCAGGGCTTACACAGGGAGAGAGAGGACCCTGCCCGCCAGGGCTTACACAGGGAGAGAGGAGCCTGCCCAGGAGGGCTTACACAGGGAGAGAGGAGCCTGCCCGCTAGGGCTTACATAGGGAGAGAGGAGCCTGCCCACCAGGTATTACATAGGGAGAGAGAGGACCCTGCCCGCCAGGGCTTACACAGGGAGAGAGGAGCCTGCCCGCTAGGGCTTACATAGGGAGAGAGGAGCCTGCCCACCAGGTATTACATAGGGAGAGAGAGGACCCTGCCCAGGAGGGCTTACACAGGGAGAGAGGAGCCTGCCCGCTAGGGCTTACATAGGGAGAGAGGACCCTGCCCACCAGGTATTACATAGGGAGAGAGGAGCCTGCCCAGGAGGGCTTACACAGGGAGAGAGGAGCCTGGCCAGGAGGGCTTACATAGGGAGAGAGGACCCTGCCCACCAGGGCTTACACAGGGAGAGAGGAGCCTGCCCGCCAGGCCTTACATAGGGAGAGAGGACCCTGCCCACCAGGGCTTACACAGGGAGAGAGGAGCCTGCCCACCAGGTATTACATAGGGAGAGAGGACCTGCCCACCAGGTATTACATAAGGAGAGAGGAGCCTGCCCGCTAGGGCTTACACAGGGAGAGAGGAGCCTGCCCGCCAGGGCTTACATAGGGAGAGAGGAGCCTGCCCGCCAGGGCTTACATAGGGAGAGAGGAGCCTGCCCGCCAGGTATTACATAGGGAGAGAGGAGCCTGCCCACCAGGTATTACATAGGGAGAGAGGAGCCTGCCCGCCAGGTATTACATAGGGAGAGAGGAGCCTGCCCGCCAGGTATTACATAGGGAGAGAGGAGCCTGGCCGCCAGGGCTTACATAGGGAGAGAGGAGCCTGCCCACCAGGGCTTACATAGGGAGAGAGGAGCCTGCCCACCAGGTATTACATAGGGAGAGAGGACCTGCCCACCAGGTATTACATAGGGAGAGAGGAGCCTGCCCGCCAGGTATTACATAGGGAGAGAGGACCCTGCCCACCAGGTATTACATAGGGAGAGAGGACCCTGCCCGCCAGGTATTACATAGGGAGAGAGGAGCCTGCCCACCAGGGCTTACATAGGGAGAGAGGACCCTGCCCGCCAGGACTTATATAGGGAGAGAGGAGCCTGCCCGCCAGGTATTACATAGGGAGAGAGGACCTGCCCGCCAGGTATTACATAGGGAGAGAGGAGCCTGCCCACCAGGGATTACATAGGGAGAGAGGACCCTGCCCGCCAGGGCTTACATAGGGAGAGAGGAGCCTGCCCGCCAGGTATTACATAGGGAGAGAGGAGCCTGCCCGCCAGGGCTTACATAGGGAGAGAGGAGCCTGCCCGCCAGGTATTACATAGGGAGAGAGGACCCTGCCCGCCAGGGCTTACATAGGGAGAGAGGAGCCTGCCCGCCAGGTATTACATAGGGAGAGAGGAGCCTGCCCGCCAGGGCTTATATAGGGAGAGAGGACCCTGCCCGCCAGGGCTTACACAGGGAGAGAGGACCCTGCCCGCGAGGGCTTACATAGGGAGAGAGGAGCCTGCCCACCAGGTATTACATAGGGAGAGAGGACCCTGCCCGCCAGGTATTACATAGGGAGAGAGGAGCCTGCCCGCCAGGGGTTACATAGGGAGAGAGGACCCTGCCCGCCAGGTATTACATAGGGAGAGATAGGAAAGCCTGCCCGCCAGGGCTTACATAGAGAGAGAGAGAGGACCCTGCCCAGGAGGGCTTACATAGGGAGAGAGGACCCTGCCCGCCAGGCCTTACATAGGGAGAGAGGAGCCTGGCCATGAGGGCTTACATAGGGAGAGAGAGGACCCTGCCCATCAGGCCTTACATAGGGAGAGAGGAGCCTGGCCAGGAGGGCTTACATAGGGAGAGAGAGGACCCTGCCCACAAGGACTTACATAGGGAGAGAGGAGCCTGCCCACCAGGGCTTACATAGGGAGAAAGGACCCTGCCCACCAGGCATTACATAGGGAGAGAGGAGCCTGCCCACCAGGTATTACATAGGGAGAGAGGACCCTGCCCGCCAGGTATTACATAGGGAGAGAGGAGCCTGCCCGCCAGGGGTTACATAGGGAGAGAGGACCCTGCCCGCCAGGGCTTACATAGGGAGAGATAGGAAAGCCTGCCCGCCAGGGCTTACATAGAGAGAGAGAGAGGACCCTGCCCAGGAGGGCTTACACAGGGAGAGAGAAGCCTGCCCATGAAGGCCGTCCAGGGGAGGGAAACAGTAGGTAAGCGGTCAGCTAGTCACAGTGTGGTGCAGTTATTATAGGTTGGAGCATAGTTTGAAGAGATGGGTTTTCAGGTTACTTTTGAAGGTCTTGATGGTGGATGAGAGCCCAATGTGTTGAGGTAGTGAGAGCCGGAAGTGTCGGGGCAGTGAGAGCCGGAAGTGTCGGGGCAGTGAGAGCCGGAAGTGTCTGGGCAGTGAGAGCCGGAAGTGTCGGGGCAGTGAGAGCCGGATGTCCCGGGGCAGTGAGAGCCGGATGTCCCGGGGCAGTGAGAGCCGGATGTCCCGGGGCAGTGAGAGCCGGATGTCCCGGGGCAGTGAGAGCCGGATGTCCCGGGGCAGTGAGAGCCGGATGTCCCGGGGCAGTGAGAGCCGGATGTCCCGGGGCAGTGAGAGCCGGATGTCCCGGGGCAGTGAGAGCCGGATGTCCCGGGGCAGTGAGAGCCGGATGTGTCGGGGCAGTGAGAGCCGGATGTGTCGGGGCAGTGAGTTCCAGAGTATGGGGGAGGCTCCGACAAAGTCTTGGAGGTGTTTGTGTGAGGTATGAACATGGGGGGAGCGCAGAAGGAGGTAATTGGAGGCTTGCAGGTTGCGTGAGGGACGGTAGCGGGATATCAGGTCAGAGATGTACGGAGGGGACAGGTTGTCGACGGCCGTGTACATCATGGTCAACAATTTAAAGTGAATACGTTGGGCAATGGGGAGTCGGTGATGGGATTGGCAGAGGGGAGAGGCAGAGGCAAAGCGAGGGGAAAGGTGGATTAGTCGGGCAGCAGAGTTGAGGATAGAATGGAGGGGAGCAAGGGAGTTGGATGGAGGCCAGAGAGGAGGATGTTACAGTAGTCCAAGCGGGAGATAATGAGAGCATGGACCAGCAGTTTGGTGGAGTCAGGGGCGAGAAAATTCTGGAAATGTTTTTAAGGTGAAAGCAACAGGAGGTGGTCGGGGAGGTGACAGGAGGTGGTCAGGGCCTGAATATGTGGTTTAAAAGACAGGGCAGAGTCAAAGGTAACCCCGAGGCAGCGGACTTGGGGGACAGGGGACAGAGAGAAGCCATTGATAGTGATTGACAGATTAGACGATGGGGTGGAGCAGGATGGGGGAAAGATAAGTTCTGTTCGGTCCATGTTGAATTTTAAAAAGTGGGAGAAGAAGGAGGATATGGCCGATAGACACTCTGGAATCCTGGATAGCAAAGAGGTGAGATCTGGACCAGAGAGGTAGATCTGAGGGTCATCGGCATAGAGGTGGTACCTGAAGCCGTGGGACTCTATGATATGTCCCAGGCCAGAGGTGTAGATGGAGAAGAGGCCCAAGTACAGATCCTTGGGGAACACCAACTGTAAGGGGACGAGGAGAGGAGGTGGTGTGAGAGGGGAAAACACTAAAAGTGCGTCTGGAGAGGTAAGAGGAGATCCAGGAGAGGGCTGAGCAAGTGACGCCAAGAGATGAAAGAATTTGTGAGAGGAGAGAATGGTCGACTGTGTCAATAACAGCGGATACTGTAGGTCAAGGAGAAGGAGAACGGTATTGGCTTGAGGCTTTGGCAGTTCGCAGGTCGTTGGCCACTTTGGTGACGACAGTTTCTGTGGAGTGTTGGGGCGAAAGACGGATTTCAGGGGATCGAAAAGCGAGGTGGATGAGAAGTGGGAGGATATTTCAAGGTCGACATGTTGTTCGAGGAGTTTTGAGGCAAGTGAGAAGTTTTGAGAAGTGATATAGGTCGGAAGCTGGACAAAAAGGCAGGGTCAAGGGAAGCAGCTCCAGGGACTGGTGGGTACAGTCTATGGCTGTATCCATCTTTTCCTGGAACCTCTAGAGCTACATCCAACTTTTTCAGCCACCGATAATCAAATGCAGAGCGATCAGACTCCAGCGCTCATCTCTAATGGTCACATGAGCAGAGAATATGTTTATTGACACAGACAGGGGAGAATAAGCGGCTGCCGGGCAGATCTGAGTGCCTATGCCCACAGGAGCAATAGATCGGCCTGGTTCTTGAGACTATTGTATGAGACACTAACGCATGTACTAGATAAAGGCTTAGGCCTCACAATGGTGGATTGACTTTGGGTCAGCGTGGCCATTGCACAACACACTAGCAGAACGCACCGTATGTGTCTCAGAACTTGGCTCCTTTTGGTTATTATATTCCTCAAATCCCAAAGAAGTGAATGTGACTATAGAAGCTATGTGACTATGTGGGATCATCTCTGTGTGGATGAAGAGACGACGTCTTGGGCGACCTGAAGACCTGATATAGCAGCGCTCTGTTGGGTTAAGCAGTAAAGTGCAGGGTGTGTGTTTTTATTATGAGATCAGATGAGAGTTTTGCATCTCATACATATGGAGGTGTCCCTGATCCTATTGTTTATCCCTTACATAAGTCTATGTGACCAATCCCGGAGTGCTTGCTTACATAAAGGAGTGTCCCTAGGCAAACAGCATGGAAATCAGCCTGTGCGCTAAACTGTATCACACCGGCCACGTGGGAACAGCAGGGACATTGCTTAAACCAATTGTTTCTTTAACCTCCAGGATTTCCTTATGTAATAACACATACTGAGACGGAATACATTGCTCCGTGGGTAAACGTATGTATAGAAGGAGCCGGCACTCACCAGGTGAATAGGAGCTTATTTCTTTAGTGCATTATGCATCACGTTACATCAAGCACGCGTTTCGACCAGGCACGGCCTTCATCAGCTTGCTCAGCACAACATGCCTGGTCGAAACGCGTGCTTGATGTAACGTGATGCATAATGCACTGAAGAAATAAGCTTCTATTCACCTGGTGAGTGCCGGCTCCTTCTATACATTCACTGGATCTTGTGCAGCACTGACCAGCGGAGTGCCGTCCTCCTACTTTCTACAAAGGGAAAGCGTCACCCAGGATCCAAGAATTCATCTCCTCTCCACAGTATAATAAGCTGATGGTGGAGGCCACAGCTGTGATCCCTACCGATCCCTAGAACAGGGATAGGACTGTCCCAGAATGGTCGGAGCGCGCCGCACATGGGAAGAGGCCATTCATTCTTTATTAGGATTCTGAATATTGCCGAGGACCCAGCGGTGATTCAGGGACCAATTGTGTCCCTGCTCTCTGGATCACTGGGGTCTCCTGTCCTGGAGATGAGGATTGTGGGTCTGTGTCCGTGATCTCAGGTGATCGCGCTGCAGCTACAGAATAAGGCCGGGTTCACACTGTGTTTTACAATCTATTTTTTTTTTCATCTGTTTTATTTTTTTTAAAAACTGATGTATTTGTGTGCATCCTTTATGATTTGTTTTTTAATTAACTTCCATAAAAAAAAGGATCAAAGAGCGTCGATGAAAAAACAGATACACACAAAAACAGCCATTTTTTCATCTATTTTTTTTTTTTGCCTAAGATGGATGAAAAAAAACTGATTGCAAAAACGCAATGTGAACCCAGTGTAATAAGTCAGACATGAGGCGACTTCTTACCATAGAAAACGTATGAAAACCATTACTTTATACATTGAGCCAGGAGCTGCGATGTACGAGACGTGTGGAGTATACATGTATACTAATAATCTCTGCCTTCCCCCACAGATTCCCACCGAAGAGAAGAGAAGTTGGTTCTTCACCATGGCGTCTCTCTGTATGAGGTAAAACATCACCACACGTTACTTCATTACTGACAGTCTCCTCTAACAAACCAGCAGTGAGGTAATAACACGAGGGACAGTAATAACACGAGGGACAGTAATAACACGAGGGACAGTAATAACACGAGGGACAGTAATAACACGAGGGACAGTAATAACCAGAAAGGATCCAGAATAAATACACTGACTAGATCTGCGCTGTGAGAACAGGCCTCGGGGTCCATCACCCATAGCTTTTATATAGCCCAACATCATGGCCGCCCGATTCTCCAGAGAACACCCACAGAACCTTCTAGAAGTATCCGCCTGTATGCAGATATGTGCTGGAATAATATATCGTTTCCTTCCCGTGATCGCAGGGTGGACGAAATACTAATAACCAAAGAAAAAGCTGAAAAGAAACGCCTGCAGTTATATAACAAGACGCTGGTGCTGCTGCGGGAGGCCGTGAAGTCGTCCAACAATCATTACAAAGGTATATAGTGAGAGTATAGTATATAGTGAGTATATAGTACATAGTGAGGCGGGGAGCCTCCTATTACACGCTCCGCCTTTTGTGCTATTAAGTCATTTGACATTTCAGTTTCTTTGAAGAAACCTGTCGGCCATATGAGTTCTGGCTGTGGTTTCTGCTTCCATGGTTTAGATCAGTGCTTCTCAATTCCAGTCCTCAGGCCTCAGCAACAGGTCATGTTTTGAGGATTTCCTTAGTATTTCACAGGTGATAGAATTATACTCAGTGCATCAGGTATTAGCACAGGTGATATAATTATACTCAGTGCATCAGGTATTAGCACAGGTGATATACTTATACTCAGTGCATCAGGTATTAGCACAGGTGATATAATTATACTCAGTGCATCAGGTATTAGCACAGGTGATATAATTATACTCAGTGCATCAGGTATTAGCACAGGTGATATAATTATACTCAGTGCATCAGGTATTAGCACAGGTGATATAATTATACTCAGTGCATCAGGTATTAGCACAGGTGATATAATTATACTCAGTGCATCAGGTATTATTACAGGTGATATAATTATACTCAGTGCATCAGGTATTATTACAGGTGATATAATTATACTCAGTGCATCAGGTATTAGCACAGGTGTCTTTGTATGGGAAATCCTCAAACCATGACCTGTTGGTGAGGACTGGAATTGAGAAGCACTGGTCTATACTACAAGAAGGGAGATTTAGATATACAGCGTACTGAGATGGAGCCTGGACATGTTCTGTCTATCAGAGCTGGAAACCTTCAACAAGGACACACAGCGGGATTTCACGGCCGTCTTTCTGGATATTCACGAACATTATTTGCATCCAAAACACGGACGTCCAGAAAGACGTCTGTGGGAACATAACCGTAAAGCAGAGACTTCAGGAAAGCAAATCAGGAGATCAGGATGTGTGCAGACATTTGGGGGGATAACTGAGGGTCTCAGCAGGAAGACCCCCAGCCCCCGTGTCTAACGTTTTCTTTAATAAGAAGCACCTCTGCAGAAGAGCTCTCCTCTATGTAACCCTGTAAGAAGCCGCTGCCATGTCTGACCTCTAATACACCAGTCTCATTCTCTGAGGAAGTGCACTGATTGGCTGAGCGGGACAAGCACACGCCGGGAACCCCCGAAGCAAGCCGGAGCGGGAGGTTGTTCTGTATGCTCCGGCCGGCGAGGGGTTAACTTACATACTCGCAGCAGGATGTCAATGTATTCTCATAGGAAAGAACTAGCAATGGATTTGCAGCGTGAAATCTGCTGTCGTTCCAGTGTGTGTGAAGGCCCCTAAGGGTGCGTTCACACATACAGGATCTGCAGCAGATTTGATGGCCCAGAGTTACTTTGCATTGAATCTGCAACTTCAAATCTGCTGCAGATCCTGTACGTGTGAACGCACCCTAAAGCTGTTTTGCATAATTGTTCTCAGATTGCATTGCTCTATAGACTTCATACTATCTCCTCGAGGAGAGTCGGTTTCTCCAGGACAATCTCACATGAAGTGTTGACTCCTTTCTCTTCTGAGCGTTGATCGCTGTTTACTTAGCAAACAAAGTCGGATTTACGTCCGGTCACAGATGACTGGCTGAGGAGAATCCCAGGGATTAGAGCCACGCCAGCACTCACTTATAGCCCAAGCAGCTTATAGCTTTCTCATTCTTAAAGGGACAGTACATCAGAAAATAGCTTATTGTATAAATAATGTTTTTATGTTAAACAGATTTTTTAAAAGAATTTTTGTTATTGTCGTCTATGTCCATGAGCCTGGCTGTAAAGTATGTCGCTAAATGCTCCCATAAGGGAGCATACACTGCTTGAGTATTTTCTGGCATGAGATGTACATACATTTTATGGGTGATGGATGGAGGTGTATGATGTGCGGCCTGTGGAGAGCCTAAGTGACTGATTCTGATTAGACGTCTATCAGGGCTTTCTTATTATCCTCCTTACTAGCCCCCCTAACGTAATGATGTGTGGTCTCCCTCCATTCTCACGTCCGCTCTTACATCTCTTTCAGCTTTGTCTTGGTGTTACATTGGGATGATGCTGGAGAAGCAATTCACCTTCTCTATCACTCCGATGGGAATCCATGACTGTGGATACACCGGGACGGATCCCCTGGACTGCTTCAGCAAGGTTCGTCCACCCCCATCTTGTGTTCTAGAATGTTCCTATTTGAGGTGCAGGTTCCGTGTAAGGAGTCTAATACCAGGGACGTCCTATATAAAGCAGAATAGAGCGTTAGGATCCGGTCGTCCTGGATGCTCAGATGTCACCTCAACCATTTATTAAAGGCCTAGAAACAGGTCAAACGTTTTTATTGGTCGGGTTCTGGGTGTTCTAAGCCGATCACTAGTTCTTCACTCCCCAAATCACTGCTGAACTTGTCCTCTAATGCAGCAAGTCGGGGGGTGAAGGGCTTTTCCCAGCTCTTTGTATCGATCGGTTTAGGCCTGAACATCCAGACTGACCATATAAATTTGCTGACACATCTCTAAGACAATGATAGCACCTATTTAAAGGGGTACTCCAGGGCCCTATAAAAGGAATTATCCAGAATCCGTTAAAAAAAATATATTATTTTTTTTTTGCAAAAACAGCGCCACCCCTGTCTTCAGGATGTGTGTGGTATTACAACTTGGCTCCATTCACTTTAATGCAACTGAGCTGCAGAACTCCCACACCCAACCAGGACAAGAGAGGTGCTGTATCTGGGAGAAAGCCGCCATGTTTTTTTCTAATCCTGGATCACCCCTTTAATTATTATATCTATGCAAATCCACATAAATATTAGTATTAGTATTATATATATATTAGATTCCGCCCTGTATTATATATAGTAGTAGACTCCTATATATATATATAGTAGACTCTGCCCTGTATACCGTCCAGAATTATATATATAGTAGACTCTGCCCTGTATACCATCCAGTATTATATATAGTAGACTCTGCCCTGTATACCGTCCAGTATTTTATATAGTAGACTCTGCCCTGTATACCGTCCAGTATTATATATAGTAGACTCTGCCCTGTATACCGTCCAGTATTATATATATAGTAGACTCTGCCCTGTATACCGTCCAGTATTATATATAGTAGACTCTGCCCTGTATACCATCCAGTATTATATATAGTAGAACACGAACTGGAGAGAATGGAACTGCTGCACATCCCATCTATGGCTGATACTAATGCCGCTAGGCCTATATTAAAAATCAACACCAGAGTGTCTGTATATGAATTGATCAAGCCATATCATATATGCGGGGGTTGGCGGTCGCCGACCGACACGGTGTGGAGTTAGCATAGGGACCCGTGTGGACCAGAGGACCTGCGCGGTGGTACACGGGGCAATATGGCTTGATCAATTCATATACAGACACTCTGGTGTTGATTTTTAATATAGGCCTAGCGGCATTAGTATCAGCCATAGATGGGATGTGCTGCCCTGTATACCATCCAGTATTATATATATATAGTAGACTCTGCCCTGTATACCGTCCAGTATTATATATATAGTAGACTCTGCCCTGTATACCGTCCAGTATTATATATAGTAGACTCTGCCCTGTATACTGTCGAGTATTATATATAGTAGACTCTGCCCTGTATACCATCCAGTATTATATATATAGTAGACTCTGCCCTGTATACCGTCCAGTATTATATATATAGTAGACTCTGCCCTGTATACCGTCCAGTATTATATATATAGTAGACTCTGCCCTGTATACCATCCAGTATTATATATAGTAGACTCTGCCCTGTATACCGTCCAGTATTATATATATAGTAGACTCTGTCCTGTATACCGTCCAGAATTATATATATATAGTAGACTCTGCCCTGTATACCGTCCAGTATTATATATAGTAGACTCTGCCCTGTATACCGTCCAGTATTATATATATATATCGTAGACTCTGCCCTGTGTACCGTCCAGTATTATATATATATATATATATATATATGTATATATATAGTAGACTCTGCCCTGTATACCGTCCAGTATTATATATATGTGTGTATATATATATATATATATATATATATATATATATATATATATATATAGTAGACTCTGCGCTGCGGATGTCACCTATGTAGACGCTACAGATCTGCTCATAACTTCTGTCTTTTTCACCATTAGGCCATAGAAATAGGAAAAGGCGACCCTGTGATCCTGAATCGTCTCGCCAAAATATTTCACTTCTTGGGAAAGCAAGAAATGGCCACCGGGATCTGTAACATGGCACTGAGCGCCCTCAAAGACCCCAAACTTAACTGGCAGGCGTACTGCACCCGAGCCCAGGTAACAATCCAGCACCCTAACCCGGGGCCCTGACCAGGGGCCCCCCTCCACAATCCCTCCAGTCATTGTATACAGTGTCCGTTCTTCTTTAATATCTTCCATATTCTTCTGGGCAGATATTTATCTGGATGTACGTGCGAGATCTGGAACGTTCCAAGTTGGGCTTAGGAGGAATGCCGGACAGAAATCACCTAACCAACGCCAAATCTGACCTGGAAAGCATAATAGACCTGTACCCCTGCCTGAAGACCTACCTGGAGATGGGACAGGTGAGCCCTGCTGTACTGGGAACGCTATATACAGGAACAACCGCATAGAGGAGCACAGTCAGCTACACTACATAGAGGAGCACAGTCAGCTACACTACATAGAGGAGCACAGTCAGCTACACTACATAGAGGAGCACAGTCAGCTACACTTCATAGAGGAGCACAGTCAGCTACACTACATAGAGGAGCACAGTCAGCTACACTACATAGAGGAGCACAGTCAGCTACACTACATAGAGGAGCACAGTCAGCTGCACTACACTACACAGAGGAGCACAGTCAGCTACACTACATAGAGGAGCACAGTCAGCTACACTACATAGAGGAGCACAGTCAGCTACACTACACTACATAGAGGAGCACAGTCAGCTACACTACATAGAGGAGCACAGTCAGCTACACTACACTACATAGAGGAGCACAGTCAGCTACACTACATAGAGGAGCACAGTCAGCTACACTACATAGAGGAGCACAGTCAGCTACACTACATAGAGGAGCACAGTCAGCTACACTACATAGAGGAGCACAGTCAGCTACACTACATAGAGGAGCACAGTCAGCTACACTACATAGAGGAGCACAGTCAGCTGCACTACACTACATAGAGGAGCACAGTCAGCTACACTACATAGAGGAGCACAGTCAGCTGCACTACATAGAGGAGCACAGTCAGCTACACTACATAGAGGAGCACAGTCAGCTACACTACATAGAGGAGCACAGTCAGCTGCACTACACTACATAGAGGAGCACAGTCAGCTACACTACATAGAGGAGCACAGTCAGCTACACTACATAGAGGAGCACAGTCAGCTACACTACATAGAGGAGCACAGTCAGCTACACTACATAGAGGAGCACAGTCAGCTACACTACATAGAGGAGCACAGTCAGCTACACTACATAGAGGAGCACAGTCAGCTACACTACATAGAGGAGCACAGTCAGCTACACTACACTACATAGAGGAGCACAGTCAGCTACACTACACTACATAGAGGAGCACAGTCAGCTACACTACATAGAGGAGCACAGTCAGCTAACTAATAGAGGAGCACAGTCAGCTACACTACATAGAGGAGCACAGTCAGCTACACTACATAGAGGAGCACAGTCAGCTACCACTACACTACATAGAGGAGCACAGTCAGCTACACTACACTACATAGAGGAGCACAGTCAGCTACACTACATAGAGGAGCACAGTCAGCTACACTACAATAGAGGAGCACAGTCAGCTACACTACACTACATAGAGGAGCACAGTCAGCTACACTACACTACTAGAGGAGCACAGTCAGCTACACTACATAGAGGAGCACAGTCAGCTACACTACATAGAGGAGCACAGTCAGCTACACTACACTCATAGAGGAGCACAGTCAGCTACACTACACTACATAGAGGAGCACAGTCAGCTACACATAGAGGAGCACAGTCAGCTACACTACATAGAGGAACACAGTCAGCTACACTACACTACATAGAGGAGCACAGTCAGCTACACTACACTACATAGAGGAGCACAGTCAGCTACCTACACTAATAGAGGAGCACAGTCAGCTGCACTACACTACATAGAGGAGCACAGTCAGCTACACTACATAGAGGAGCACAGTCAGCTACACTACACTACATAGAGGAGCACAGTCAGCTACACTACACTACATAGAGGAGAACAGTCAGCTACACTACAGAGAGGAGCACAGTCAGCTACATACATAGAGGAGCACAGTCAGCTGCACTACATAGAGGGAGCACAGTCAGCTAACTACATAGAGGAGCACAGTCAGCTAACTACATAGAGGAGCACAGTCAGCTACACTACACTACATAGAGGAGCACAGTCAGCTACACTACATAGAGGAGCACAGTCAGCTACACTACATAGAGGAGCACAGTCAGCTCACACTACATAGAGGAGCACAGTCAGCTACACTACATAGAGGAGCACAGTCAGCTACACTACATAGAGGAGCACAGTCAGCTACACTACATAGAGGAGCACAGTCAACTACACTACACTAGAGGAGCACAGTCAGCTACACTACACTACATAGAGGAGCACAGTCAGCTACACTACACTACATAGAGGAGCACAGTCAGCTACACTACATAGAGGAGCACAGTCAGCTGCACTACACTACATAGAGGAGCACAGTCAGCTACACTACACTACATAGAGGAGCACAGTCAGCTACACTACATAGAGGAGCACAGTCAGCTACACTACACTACATAGAGGAGCACAGTCAGCTACACTACATAGAGGAGCACAGTCAGCTACACTACATAGAGGAGCACAGTCAGCTACACTACATAGAGGAGCACAGTCAGCTACACTACATAGAGGAGCACAGTCAGTTACACTACATAGAGGAGCACAGTCAGCTACACTACATAGAGGAGCACAGTCAGCTACACTACATAGAGGAGCACAGTCAGCTACACTACACTACATAGAGGAGCACAGTCAGCTACACTACACTACATAGAGGAGCACAGTCAGCTGCACTACATAGAGGAGCACAGTCAGCTACACTACATAGAGGAGCACAGTCAGCTACACTACATAGAGGAGCACAGTCAACTACACTACATAGAGGAGCACAGTCAGCTACACTACACTACATAGAGGAGCACAGTCAGCTACACTACACTACATAGAGGAGCACAGTCAGCTACACTACATAGAGGAGCACAGTCAGCTGCACTACATAGAGGAGCACAGTCAGCTACACTACATAGAGGAGCACAGTCAGCTGCACTACATAGAGGAGCACAGTCAGCTACACTACACTACATAGAGGAGCACAGTCAGCTACACTACACTACATAGAGGAGCACAGTCAGCTACACTACATAGAGGAGCACAGTCAGCTACACTACATAGAGGAGCACAGTCAGCTATACTACACTACATAGAGGAGCACAGTCAGCTACACTACACTACATAGAGGAGCACAGTCAGCTACACTACATAGAGGAGCACAGTCAGCTACACTAAACTACATAGAGGAGCACAGTCAGCTACACTACATAGAGGAGCACAGTCAGCTACACTACACTACATAGAGGAGCACAGTCAGCTACACTACATAGAGGAGCACAGTCAGCTACACTACATAGAGGAGCACAGTCAGCTACACTACATAGAGGAGCACAGTCAGCTACACTACATAGAGGAGCACAGTCAGCTACACTACATAGAGGAGCACAGTCAGCTGCACTACATAGAGGAGCACAGTCAGCTACACTACACTACATAGAGGAGCACAGTCAGCTACACTACATAGAGGAGCACAGTCAGCTACACTACATAGAGGAGCACAGTCAACTACACTACACTACATAGAGGAGCACAGTCAGCTACACTACACTACATAGAGGAGCACAGTCAGCTACACTACACTACATAGAGGAGCACAGTCAGCTACACTACACTACATAGAGGAGCACAGTCAGCTACACTACACTACATAGAGGAGCACAGTCAGCTACACTACATAGAGGAGCACAGTCAGCTACACTACATAGAGGAGCACAGTCAGCTACACTACATAGAGGAGCACAGTCAGCTACACTACATAGAGGAGCACAGTCAGCTACACTACACTACATAGAGGAGCACAGTCAGCTACACTACATAGAGGAGCACAGTCAGCTACACTACACTACATAGAGGAGCACAGTCAGCTACACTACACTACATAGAGGAGCACAGTCAGCTACACTACATAGAGGAGCACAGTCAGCTACACTACATAGAGGAGCACAGTCAGCTGCACTACATAGAGGAGCACAGTCAGCTACACTACACTACATAGAGGAGCACAGTCAGCTACACTACACTACATAGAGGAGCACAGTCAGCTACACTACATAGAGGAGCACAGTCAGCTACACTACATAGAGGAGCACAGTCAGCTACACTACATAGAGGAGCACAGTCAGCTACACTACATAGAGGAGCACAGTCAGCTACACTACACTACATAGAGGAGCACAGTCAGCTACACTACATAGAGGAGCACAGTCAGCTACACTACATAGAGAGGAGCACAGTCAGCTACACTACACTACATAGAGGAGCACAGTCAGCTACACTACACTACATAGAGGAGCACAGTCAGCTACACTACATAGAGGAGCACAGTCAGCTACACTACATAGAGGAGCACAGTCAGCTACACTACATAGAGGAGCACAGTCAGCTACACTACACTACATAGAGGAGCACAGTCAGCTACACTACATAGAGGAGCACAGTCAGCTACACTACATAGAGGAGCACAGTCAGCTACACTACATAGAGGAGCACAGTCAGCTACACTACATAGAGGAGCACAGTCAGCTGCACTACATAGAGGAGCACAGTCAGCTACACTACACTACATAGAGGAGCACAGTCAGCTACACTACACTACATAGAGGAGCACAGTCAGCTACACTACACTACATAGAGGAGCACAGTCAGCTACACTACACTACATAGAGGAGCACAGTCAGCTACACTACATAGAGGAGCACAGTCAGCTACACTACATAGAGGAGCACAGTCAGCTGCACTACATAGAGGAGCACAGTCAGCTACACTACACTACATAGAGGAGCACAGTCAGCTACACTACACTACATAGAGGAGCACAGTCAGCTACACTACACTACATAGAGGAGCACAGTCAGCTACACTACACTACATAGAGGAGCACAGTCAGCTACACTACATAGAGGAGCACAGTCAGCTACACTACATAGAGGAGCACAGTCAGCTACACTACATAGAGGAGCACAGTCAGCTACACTACATAGAGGAGCACAGTCAGCTACACTACACTACATAGAGGAGCACAGTCAGCTACACTACATAGAGGAGCACAGTCAGCTACACTACATAGAGGAGCACAGTCAACTACACTACACTACATAGAGGAGCACAGTCAGCTACACTACACTACATAGAGGAGCACAGTCAGCTACACTACACTACATAGAGGAGCACAGTCAGCTACACTACATAGAGGAGCACAGTCAGCTACACTACATAGAGGAGCACAGTCAGCTACACTACATAGAGGAGCACAGTCAGCTACACTACACTACATAGAGGAGCACAGTCAGCTACACTACATAGAGGAGCACAGTCAGCTACACTACATAGAGGAGCACAGTCAGCTGCACTACACTACATAGAGGAGCACAGTCAGCTACACTACACTACATAGAGGAGCACAGTCAGCTACACTACATAGAGGAGCACAGTCAGCTACACTACATAGAGGAGCACAGTCAACTACACTACACTACATAGAGGAGCACAGTCAGCTACACTACACTACATAGAGGAGCACAGTCAGCTACACTACACTACATAGAGGAGCACAGTCAGCTACACTACACTACATAGAGGAGCACAGTCAGCTACACTACACTACATAGAGGAGCACAGTCAGCTACACTACACTACATAGAGGAGCACAGTCAGCTGCACTACATAGAGGAGCACAGTCAGCTACACTACACTACATAGAGGAGCACAGTCAGCTACACTACATAGAGGAGCACAGTCAGCTACACTACATAGAGGAGCACAGTCAACTACACTACACTACATAGAGGAGCACAGTCAGCTACACTACACTACATAGAGGAGCACAGTCAGCTACACTACACTACATAGAGGAGCACAGTCAGCTACACTACACTACATAGAGGAGCACAGTCAGCTACACTACATAGAGGAGCACAGTCAGCTACACTACACTACATAGAGGAGCACAGTCAGCTACACTACACTACATAGAGGAGCACAGTCAGCTACACTACACTACATAGAGGAGCACAGTCAGCTACACTACATAGAGGAGCACAGTCAGCTACACTACATAGAGGAGCACAGTCAGCTACACTACACTACATAGAGGAGCACAGTCAGCTACACTACATAGAGGAGCACAGTCAGCTACACTACATAGAGGAGCACAGTCAGCTGCACTACACTACATAGAGGAGCACAGTCAGCTACACTACATAGAGGAGCACAGTCAGCTACACTACACTACATAGAGGAGCACAGTCAGCTACACTACATAGAGGAGCACAGTCAGCTACACTACATAGAGGAGCACAGTCAGCTGCACTACATAGAGGAGCACAGTCAGCTACACTACATAGAGGAGCACAGTCAGCTACACTACATAGAGGAGCACAGTCAGCTACACTACATAGAGGAGCACAGTCAGCTACACTACATAGAGGAGTACAGTCAGCTGCACTACACTACATAGAGGAGCACAGTCAGCTACACTACACTACATAGAGGAGCACAGTCAGCTACACTACATAGAGGAGCACAGTCAGCTGCACTACACTACATAGAGGAGCACAGTCAGCTACACTACACTACATAGAGGAGCACAGTCAACTACAATACATAGAGGAGCACAGTCAACTACACTACACTACATAGAGGAGCACAGTCAGCTACACTACATAGAGGAGCACAGTCAGCTACACTACACTACATAGAGGAGCACAGTCAGCTACACTACATAGAGGAGCACAGTCAGCTACACTACACTACATAGAGGAGCACAGTCAGCTACACTACACTACATAGAGGAGCACAGTCAGCTACACTACATAGAGGAGCACAGTCAGCTGCACTACATAGAGGAGCACAGTCAGCTACACTACACTACATAGAGGAGCACAGTCAGCTACACTACACTACATAGAGGAGCACAGTCAGCTACACTACACTACATAGAGGAGCACAGTCAGCTACACTACACTACATAGAGGAGCACAGTCAGCTACACTACATAGAGGAGCACAGTCAGCTACACTACATAGAGGAGCACAGTCAACTACACTACACTACATAGAGGAGCACAGTCAGCTGCACTACACTACATAGAGGAGCACAGTCAGCTACACTACACTACATAGAGGAGCACAGTCAGCTACACTACACTACATAGAGGAGCACAGTCAGCTACACTACATAGAGGAGCACAGTCAGCTACACTACATAGAGGAGCACAGTCAGCTACACTACATAGAGGAGCACAGTCAGCTACACTACACTACATAGAGGAGCACAGTCAGCTACACTACACTACATCGAGGAGCACAGTCAGCTACACTACATAGAGGAGCACAGTCAGCTGCACTACACTACATAGAGGAGCACAGTCAGCTACACTACACTACATAGAGGAGCACAGTCAGCTACACTACATAGAGGAGCACAGTCAGCTACACTACACTACATAGAGGAGCACAGTCAGCTACACTACATAGAGGAGCACAGTAAGCTACACTACATAGAGGAGCACAGTCAGCTGCACTACATAGAGGAGCACAGTCAGCTACACTACATAGAGGAGCACAGTCAGCTACACTACACTACATAGAGGAGCACAGTCAGCTACACTACACTACATAGAGGAGCACAGTCAGCTACACTACATAGAGGAGCACAGTCAGCTACACTACATAGAGGAGCACAGTCAGCTACACTACATAGAGGAGCACAGTCAGCTACACTACATAGAGGAGCACAGTCAGCTGCACTACATAGAGGAGCACAGTCAGCTACACTACACTACATAGAGGAGCACAGTCAGCTACACTACACTACATAGAGGAGCACAGTCAGCTACACTACACTACATAGAGGAGCACAGTCAGCTACACTACATAGAGGAGCACAGTCAGCTACACTACATAGAGGAGCACAGTCAGCTACACTACATAGAGGAGCACAGTCAGCTACACTACATAGAGGAGCACAGTCAGCTACACTACATAGAGGAGCACAGTCAGCTACACTACATAGAGGAGCACAGTCAGCTGCACTACATAGAGGAGCACAGTCAGCTACACTACACTACATAGAGGAGCACAGTCAGCTGCACTACATAGAGGAGCACAGTCAGCTGCACTACACTACATAGAGGAGCACAGTCAGCTACACTACACTACATAGAGAAGCACAGTCAGCTACACTACATAGAGGAGCACAGTCAGCTACACTACATAGAGGAGCACAGTCAGCTACACTACATAGGAGGAGCACAGTCGGCTACACTACACTACATAGAGGAACACAGTCAGCTACACTACACTACATAGAGGAACACAGTCAGCTACACTACACTACATAGAGGAGCACAGTCAGCTACACTACACTACATAGAGGAGCACAGTCAGCTACACTACACTACATAGAGGAGCACAGTCAGCTACACTACACTACATAGAGGAGCACAGTCAGCTACACTACATAGAGGAACACAGTCAGCTACACTACACTACATAGAGGAGCACAGTCAGCTACACTACATAGAGGAGCACAGTCAGCTACACTACACTACATAGAGGAGCACAGTCAGCTACACTACATAGAGGAGCACAGTCAGCTACACTACATAGAGGAGCACAGTCAGCTACACTACACTACATAGAGGAGCACAGTCAGCTACACTACATAGAGGAGCACAGTCAGCTACACTACATAGAGGAGCACAGTCAGCTGCACTACATAGAGGAGCACAGTCAGCTACACTACACTACATAGAGGAGCACAGTCAGCTACACTACATAGAGGAGCACAGTCAGCTACACTACATAGAGGAGCACAGTCAGCTACACTACACTACATAGAGGAGCACAGTCAGCTACACTACACTACATAGAGGAGCACAGTCAGCTACACTACATAGAGGAGCACAGTCAGCTACACTACATAGAGGAGCACAGTCAGCTACACTACACTACATAGAGGAGCACAGTCAGCTACACTACATAGAGGAGCACAGTCAGCTACACTACATAGAGGAGCACAGTCAGCTGCACTACATAGAGGAGCACAGTCAGCTACACTACATAGAGGAGCACAGTCAGCTACACTACATAGAGGAGCACAGTCAGCTACACTACATAGAGGAGCACAGTCAGCTACACTACATAGAGGAGCACAGTCAGCTACACTACATAGAGGAGCACAGTCAGCTACACTACATAGAGGAGCACAGTCAGCTACACTACATAGAGGAGCACAGTCAGCTACACTACATAGAGGAGCACAGTCAGCTACACTACACTACATAGAGGAGCACAGTCAGCTACACTACACTACATAGAGGAGCACAGTCAGCTACACTACATAGAGGAGCACAGTCAGCTACACTACATAGAGGAGCACAGTCAGCTACACTACATAGAGGAGCACAGTCAGCTACACTACACTACATAGAGGAGCACAGTCAGCTACACTACATAGAGGAGCACAGTCAGCTACACTACACTACATAGAGGAGCACAGTCAGCTACACTACATAGAGGAGCACAGTCAGCTACACTACATAGAGGAGCACAGTCAGCTACACTACATAGAGGAGCACAGTCAGCTACACTACATAGAGGAGCACAGTAAGCTACACTACACTACATAGAGGAACACAGTCAGCTACACTACACTACATAGAGGAGCACAGTCAGCTACACTACACTACATAGAGGAGCACAGTCAGCTACACTACATAGAGGAACACAGTCAGCTACACTACACTACATAGAGGAGCACAGTCAGCTACACTACATAGAGGAGCACAGTCAGCTACACTACACTACATAGAGGAGCACAGTCAGCTACACTACATAGAGGAGCACAGTCAGCTACACTACATAGAGGAGCACAGTCAGCTGCACTACATAGAGGAGCACAGTCAGCTACACTACATAGAGGAGCACAGTCAGCTACACTACACTACATAGAGGAGCACAGTCAGCTACACTTCACTACATAGAGGAGCACAGTCAGCTACACTACACTACATAGAGGAGCACAGTCAGCTACACTACACTACATAGAGGAGCACAGTCAGCTACACTACATAGAGGAGCACAGTCAGCTGCACTACATAGAGGAGCACAGTCAGCTATACTACACTACATAGAGGAGCACAGTCAGCTACACTACACTACATAGAGGAGCACAGTCAGCTACACTACACTACATAGAGGAGCACAGTCAGCTACACTACATAGAGGAGCACAGTCAGCTACACTACATAGAGGAGCACAGTCAGCTACACTACACTACACTAGAGGAGCACAGTCAGCTACACTACATAGAGGAGCACAGTCAGCTACACTACATAGAGGAGCACAGTCAGCTACACTACATAGAGGAGCACAGTCAGCTACACTACATAGAGGAGCACAAGTCCAGCTACACTACATAGAGAGAGCACAGTCAGCTACACACTACATAGAGGAGCACAGTCAGCTACACTACACTACATAGAGGAGCACAGTCAGCTGCACTACATAGAGGAGCCCAGCTCAGCTACACTACACTAATAGGAGGAGCACAGTCAGCTACACTACACTACATAGAGGAAGCACAGTCAGCTACACTACATAGAGGAGCACAGTCAGCTACACTACATAGAGGAGCACAGTCAGCTACACTACATAGGAGGAGCACAGTCAGCTACACTACACTACATAGAGGAAGCACAGTCAGCTACACTACACTACATAGAGGAACACAGTCAGCTACACTACACTACATAGAGGAGCACAGTCAGCTACACTACACTACATAGAGGAGCACAGTCAGCTACACTACACTACATAGAGGAGCACAGTCAGCTACACTACACTACATAGAGGAGCACAGTCAGCTACACTACATAGAGGAGCACAGTCAGCTACACTACACTACATAGAGGAGCACAGTCAGCTACACTACATAGAGGAGCACAGTCAGCTACACTACACTACATAGAGGAGCACAGTCAGCTACACTACATAGAGGAGCACAGTCAGCTACACTACATAGAGGAGCACAGTCAGCTACACTACACTACATAGAGGAGCACAGTCAGCTACACTACATAGAGGAGCACAGTCAGCTACACTACATAGAGGAGCACAGTCAGCTGCACTACATAGAGGAGCACAGTCAGCTACACTACACTACATAGAGGAGCACAGTCAGCTACACTACATAGAGGAGCACAGTCAGCTACACTACATAGAGGAGCACAGTCAGCTACACTACACTACATAGAGGAGCACAGTCAGCTACACTACACTACATAGAGGAGCACAGTCAGCTACACTACATAGAGGAGCACAGTCAGCTACACTACATAGAGGAGCACAGTCAGCTACACTACACTACATAGAGGAGCACAGTCAGCTACACTACATAGAGGAGCACAGTCAGCTACACTACATAGAGGAGCACAGTCAGCTGCACTACATAGAGGACACAGTCAGCTACACTACATAGAGGAGCACAGTCAGCTACACTACATAGAGGAGCACAGTCAGCTACACTACATAGAGGAGCACAGTCAGCTACACTACATAGAGGAGCACAGTCAGCTACACTACCATAGAGGAGCACAGTCAGCTACACTACATAGAGGAGCACAGTCAGCTACACTACATAGAGGAGCACAGTCAGCTTACACTACATAGAGGAGCACAGTCAGCTACAACTACACTACATAGAGGAGCACAGTCAGCTACACTACACTACATAGAGGAGCACAGTCAGCTACACTACCATAGAGGAGCACAGTCAGCTACACTACATAGAGGAGCACAGTCAGCTACACTACATAGAGGAGCACAGTCAGCTACACTACACTACATAGAGGAGCACAGTCAGCTACACTACATAGAGGAGCACAGTCAGCTACACTACACTACATAGAGGAGCACAGTCAGCTACACTACATAGAGGAGCACAGTCAGCTACACTACATAGAGGAGCACAGTCAGCTACAACTACATAGAGGAGCACAGTCAGCTACACTACATAGAGGAGCACAGTAAGCTACACTACACTACATAGAGGAACACAGTCAGCTACACTACACTACATAGAGGAGCACAGTCAGCTACACTACACTACATAGAGGAGCACAGTCAGCTACACTACATAGAGGAGCACAGTCAGCTGCACTACATAGAGGAGCACAGTCAGCTACACTACACTACATAGAGGAGCACAGTCAGCTACACTACACTACATAGAGGAGCACAGTCAGCTACACTACACTACATAGAGGAGCACAGTCAGCTGCACTACATAGAGGAGCACAGTCAGCTACACTACACTACATAGAGGAGCACAGTCAGCTACACTACACTACATAGAGGAGCACAGTCAGCTACACTACACTACATAGAGGAGCACAGTTCAGCTACACTACACTACATAGAGGAGCACAGTCAGCTACACTACATAGAGGAGCACAGTCAGCTACACTACATAGAGGAGCACAGTCCAGCTACACCTACACTACACAGAGGAGCACAGTCAGCTACACTACATAGAGGAGCACAGTCAGCTACACTACACTACATAGAGGAGCACAGTCAGCTACACTACACTACATAGAGGAGCACAGTCAGCTACACCTACATAGAGGAGCACAGTCAGCTACACTACACTACATAGAGGAGCACAGTCAGCTACACTACATAGAGGAGCACAGTCAGCTACACTACATAGAGGAGCACAGTCAGCTACACTACATAGAGGAGCACAGTCAGCTACACTACATAGAGGAGCACAGTCAGCTACACTACATAGAGGAGCACAGTCAGCTACACTACATAGAGGAGCACAGTCAGCTACACTACATAGAGGAGCACAGTCAGCTACACTACATAGAGGAGCACAGTAAGCTACACTACACTACATAGAGGAACACAGTCAGCTACACTACACTACATAGAGGAGCACAGTCAGCTGCACTACATAGAGGAGCACAGTCAGCTGCACTACATAGAGGAGCACAGTCAGCTACACTACACTACATAGAGGAGCACAGTCAGCTGCACTACATAGAGGAGCACAGTCAGCTACACTACACTACATAGAGGAGCACAGTCAGCTACACTACATAGAGGAGCACAGTCAGCTGCACTACATAGAGGAGCACAGTCAACTACACTACATAGAGGAGCACAGTCAGCTACACTACACTACATAGAGGAGCACAGTCAGCTACACTACACTACATAGAGGAGCACAGTCAGCTACACTACACAGAGGAGCACAGTCAGCTGCACTACATAGAGGAGCACAGTCAGCTACACTACATAGAGGAGCACAGTCAGCTACACTACATAGAGGAGCACAGTCAGCTACACTACATAGAGGAGCACAGTCAGCTACACTACATAGAGGAGCACAGTCAGCTACACTACATAGAGGAGCACAGTCAGCTACACTACATAGAGGAGCACAGTCAGCTACACTACACTACATAGAGGAGCACAGTCAGCTACACTACATAGAGGAGCACAGTCAGCTACACTACATAGAGGAGCACAGTCAGCTACACTACATAGAGGAGCACAGTCAGCTACACTACATAGAGGAGCACAGTCAGCTACACTACATAGAGGAGCACAGTCAGCTACACTACACTACATAGAGGAGCACAGTCAGCTACACTACACTACATAGAGGAGCACAGTCAGCTACACTACACTACATAGAGGAGCACAGTCAGCTACACTACATAGAGGAGCACAGTCAGCTACACTACACTACATAGAGGAGCACAGTCAGCTACACTACATAGAGGAGCACAGTCAGCTACACTACACTACATAGAGGAGCACAGTCAGCTACACTACACTACATAGAGGAGCACAGTCAGCTACACTACACTACATAGAGGAGCACAGTCAGCTACACTACATAGAGGAGCACAGTCAGCTACACTACACTACATAGAGGAGCACAGTCAGCTACACTACACTACATAGAGGAGCACAGTCAGCTGCACTACATAGAGGAGCACAGTCAGCTACACTACACTACATAGAGGAGCACAGTCAGCTACACTACATAGAGGAGCACAGTCAGCTGCACTACATAGAGGAGCACAGTCAGCTGCACTACATAGAGGAGCACAGTCAGCTACACTACACTACATAGAGGCCTCCAGAGAGAAAACCGACATGGTATACATGATTCTTCTCTATGGGAGTCTCTTACCGTACGGTAGATATCACTCATAGAACACGGCACGGTCCTAGAGACACATCAAACATTTTTATTGTCAGAGGGAAAAAGTGCAACCTGTTGCATTTGAAGGGGTTCTCCAGTGAAAAAAAAATCCCTGAAATCAACTGGTGTCAGAAAGTTATACAGATTTGTAATTTACTTCTATATAAAGATCTCCAGTCGTCCAGTTCTTTTCAGCTGCTGTATGTCATGCAGGAAGTGGTATATTCTCTCCAGTCTGACACAGTGCTCTCTGCTGCCACCTCTGTCCATGTCAGGAACTGTCCAGAGCAGGAGAGGTTTTCTATGGGCATTTGCTGCTGCTCTGGACACCACTTCCTGCAGGACATACAGCAGCTGATAAGTACTGGAAGACTGGAGATTTTTAAATAGAAGTAAATTACACATCTGTATAACTTTCTGACACCAATGGATTGGAAAGAAAAAAATCACCTGAATACTTCTTTAAATCTATTGTTTTAATGGAGATTAGGCAGTGGCTTATGTGCATATATATGGACAGCTTTAGGCTGTATCCCAGTGCTTAGGTGTGAGGCCGGCTGTATACAGTGATAGTTGCTGGTCGAACCCTTTATTAGCCCCCATACACATACACTCAGTATAACCGAGGGTGCTCTAACTGGAAAGAAGTCTGCGCAGCCAGGCGGCTTATACCTTTCAGAACAAAGGGATTAGTATGCTATTTAGTATGCCGAGATCCAAGGCTGTCAGACGATGATGGGAGTTGCAGTAGCAGCAGCTGGAGGGCCACAAGTTGCAGGCATGTGATATATAGGATGCACTGTATATCTTTAGCTGTGTATACGATGCTATAGTCTTACACATGGCCGCCAACCACTGGTTCTCTCATTCCAGGTCTTCTATTACATGGGGGTGGACGCCATGCAGGAGCGGATGTTGGTGGATGAAGACTCCATAAATCAGGCTTTAGTTTGCATCGCGAAGGCCATGGAGTACGACCTGGGCAACACCCTCCCCGAACTGCAGCTCCTGAAGGGGAAATGCCTGCGAATTAAAGGCGAAGAACTCAACGCAATCGAGTGCTTCAAGAAAGCCATCAACCTGGAGAGCAAAGGCTCCCCGACCCCGGAGACCTTCAGGCACCTGATGGAGATATTACTGAGCCTCTACAGCCAAGAGAAGATCGACGGCCAGACGCTGATCCATGAGGTGGAGTTATGGGTGAAAGAAGCTCAGGAGAAATACGACGTGGAGAGCGTGAGCCAAGAGCTGCAGAGCGTGTGCCGGAGCAACACCATGGAGATCGTCCACCTATCCAAGGTCATGATCACCGCAGGGAAGATGGACCTGGTCAGACTACTACTTCAGTCTGTGATGGTGAACGGCAAGAAACCCCGAGCAAAACTCAGCAGCCGCTCATCCTCCTTCTGATGGCGGCTTTGTTCCCAAAGCACTAAAGGCATTATCCTCAGCTCCATCCATAAGGGGCTTCCAGGTTCTGCCCAGGGAGATAGGGGTCTTCTCTCCAGGTTCCAGTTGGTTTGGGTTAGTGCCCGACGTTTGCCGTACGCTCCCATATCTCTAGACCTGATGATTTAGTGACTGTATTACGTGCGCCTCCCGATTTATTAGGGGAGAGAAGCTTCAAGCACAATGGATTTTAATTCATCCGTTTTGTTCTCGGAGAGATAAGCCATTGTCAGAGGAACCTGGCACCACTTACCCCTCCTTTCTCAATTCAGAATACATGAAGTGTTCCGGTATAGGGAGGGATCAATATATATTGCCGCTACCGCCATGGCCGTATTACAGACCCAAAGGTGACAACCAATATGGCTGCACTTCCTGTCAACGTGTTTATAGAAATCGCCCCTGTAATAAGATAGAGAAACCTAAGTAAGGGAAAGAATTATTGACCCTTAGGTTGCTGCTTTTACTTGTTTTTTAAGTTTTGGGTAGAAATGTGCCATACGGTCGTCCACCGGCCGCTTATTGCAAGAACTCATTATTTTTGCAACGTCTAAAACCGGCTGATGATCCAGGATCTCTCACTATTGGACAGACATGGAGTTTGGGCATCAGCATCAGTATATGAGGCAACTAGCTGTATAGCGGCACATGGAGAGCCTACCATCTAGTATGGAGCCACAGGAGCGTGGACAAGGAATGATGCTGAGGTTACGTGGACATGAGCCAAAACCGCACCCATGTGCCGCTGCGCGTGGTGAGTGCAGGCGCGTGGTCATGAAGATTAGTGTCCAGAGGACTTGAGGAAATTGTTTGAGTTCAGCAACTTCTCCGAACCCGACGTTTGGCCTTTGAGTCTCAGCGTGTGGAGAAGTTAGATGCCCTAGGGCTGCCTGGATATAGGTCATAGGCTGCTGTATCCATGTTTCCAGGACTCCCAAGGCGGCATCCAACTTCTCTAGACACTGAAAACCAAAGGCCAAGCGTTCGGGTTCAGAGGACTTGCTGAACCTGAACAGTTTCCTCAAGTCCGCTCATCACTAATGAAGATCAATGGGGAACGTAGGAGCGTGCAGGAGGTCACGTTCCTTCCGGGTGATTCTACGTCTTCCATTTATTTCAATTGGAGATGATTTTTTTTCTCTCTCCTTTTTAGGTTTATGATGTGGAAATCAGAGGTTTTTGCATTAAAGGCCACAGGGATTGTGGCCGTATTCACATAACGCAGATTTACCGACACTTCATACAGGTGATCCTGTATAAAGCCACAGCCCAGGAATTGCCTCCAGTCACCTTTCTGATATAACAGATAATCGCCCAATCTTCAGTCGCTTTGGTCGTTCTGTTCTTTCAAGTATTTGTAAATAAACGGAAAATACTGTGATTTAATAAAAAGTAAAACTACTAAACCTGTTTGTCATAGTTGTTACAATGTGGAGTCCATATATATATATATACACATGAGGGGGATGAGTCTCCAGAGTATCTTCCAGCTATTCTCTCTGATTCCAGAAGGGCTGTAGCTGCTGTAGAACCAACTCTGTACAACCATTGCTCTGGATCAGCTCATTCTGCCTTGAATAATTTAGCGTGCCCAGGCTTGTACACTTCTGGGAGGATTATAATGTAACCCTGACAGTTCAATAGACGCCCTTTCTGGGTTCTAACTGTTGGCCCAGTAGTCAGATACCCCCAGGACTTACAGTAGAACCAAATAATAAAAGTCACAAGAAAAACGCACAAAGCACATTATAATAATAGAAGGTACGAGAACAAGATAGGAACTCATTCATACATGACACCAGATGGTGATGAAGAAGAAGGGTGATGATGGCAGCCAAGGGTTTCAGCAAAAAAAGAGAAAACAAATACTAACACTAACCCCTGGCTCGCTGTCCCTAGCCTCCCAGGATTCCCTGAGCTCTAACCTCCAACCATGCAAACTAAGCCTTCCTCCCCCTACAGGAAGACTTTAGGACCTGGAGGAACAAGCCTGAACAAAGGGTTAAACAAGAAGGAAAGCAGAAGCAGCTACAACATACACAGAGGTACAAAAAATTAGATGGAAGAAATACAAAATCTCTGCACAGAACTGAACAGCGTTGGTTTTTCCTCCAATAAGTCATTGTATCAGCCTCAGAGTCACTCCGCAGAGCATGGGGTCGGGGTCCTTCTAAGTCTCACTCCTCCTCCACTAAAGTGAATGGTTCCATAAGTTTTCCAGCGTCCTATGGTTCTGAGGTCTGACCGACCATATAGCTGAGCAGCTGTCACTGATTTCCCTCCCGGGCTCCTTGAGGACGAGTGGCCGGTAAGTATAACAGGTGAATTCTTATTGGTTGGTGCTATTAAGAACGCTCTTATCCAACAGAATGAAAAAAGATTTCAATGCAAGAATAAACTGAGATATGGCCCAAAAAATTCAAAGGGGCCAAAACCACAAACAAAAGCCCACTGGTCTGGGAAGTTGTAACAGGCCTTCTTACTGTAAATCCTCTGTGCTGCTGTGGTGTAAGAAGAAGCAGCGTCTAAGGAGAGCCTGGTTCTTTATCTTTAAGCCCAGCGAGGAGGTATAGGGGAAACTCCCAGGTTGTGGTCACCATTGCCGGCAATGACAGAACATGTCACTACAGGCGGTACAGGCAGATCAGTTATGGCAGGCATAGAGTCCTAGTAAAGGTCTGGGGCGGCCATCACAACCTGAACCAATGAGGCTGCCTGTAACTCTTTGCCGGTGTCATCACTGACAGATGTATATACAGGACTGACAGCTACTGGAAGCAAGCGGCAGCCATCGGGCATGGAGCTGCCCACTCCTTCTCATCCTTCCCTAATGCCACCATAACATAAAAGTAAATTGTGAAGGGTTAAAAGGTTAAATTCTACAATAAAAAAAGTTTAGACACACAAGTAACAAAGTAGTTAACCCTGTGTTCATTGTCCAATAAATATTCTGTACATATATAGAGAGAAGTGGTTTGCAGGGAAAAGCGAATCCTATTTCTATATGAGGGTAAAGGAGGTGACATGATGTACAGTGATTATAGCCGGCGCTTAGTGATGGGTCTGTACAATCACAGAGATTAAACGCACAGAAATTATCATGGTTTACGCCTAGAAACAAGTGCAATCCCTGTAGAAATCTATACTGGCCCCGTAGCATGTGCTGCAACAGGCGCTGGTCCTGCCCGCTGTACTAAGAGGTCTACGCCTTCAAGTAAATCCGAACGGGTTAATATGGGCAGCTGTATGTGAGACCTGTGTACAAGGGCGCCGGTCCTAATAAATGTCCCAACTGCATTGTTCAGTATTGCACATTATCAGTCCTCTGCTGCCACCTGGTGGCAACAATTAATGGCAACAAATTGTACAGATGTATGTATAGCCTAGGACAGGGGTGTAAAGCTCACGGCCCTCCAGCTGGTGCAAAACTACAATTCCCATCATGCCTGGAGAGCTTTAACTCTCCAGACATGATGGGAATTGTAGTTTTGCATCAGCTGGGACGCCATGAGTTTGATACTTTTTTATTTTTTGTATGGTGGGGAGATGCCGCCCCGAATGCCTAGTTTGCCTGCAGGCATAAAACGTAACCTTTAGTAATAGAGATGAGCGAACCGGGTTCGGGTTCGAGTCGTTCCGAACCCGAACGTTCTGTATTTGATTAGCTGGGGCTGCTGAACTTGGATAAAGCTCTAAGGTTGTCTGGAAAACATGGATACAGCCAATGACTATATCCATGATTCCCACATAGCCTTAGGGCTTTATCCAACTTCAGCAGCCACCGCTAATCAAATGCCAAATGTTCGGGTTCAGATCGACTTGAGCTGCTCCAGGTTCGCTCATCTCTATTTATTAGCTAATTTGATAAAACATTAGAATGTGCTCAAAACAAAAAACTGGTGCACCTAACCACCAATTGATTCTTTCCCTAGGCTCTCACACTAACCTAGCACTGAGAGATGCAAGCGTGTCCCAGCCGGGATCACGCTGTTTGGCTCAGTAGATGCGATTTGGTATACGCATTCCTATAACCCCAATCCGTGGTACAATCCCATATTCTACGTTTAAATCGCACTGTTGCCTGATCTGACATGTTTCGCCAACAGCTCGTTGGCTTTCTCAAATTTATTGGCAAGCCAACCTTCTGGCTGCTCTGAGCACCTTTTTAAAGGGGCAGAGAGACACGAACGAGGGTGTGGGAAGGACACTGTTACGTGCTGGACCAATGTATGTTTTACACGTTGGTATTTTTGGTTTCCATTGGTTGATCAGTCACGGGAAGTGACTGATTGATGTGTGACGATCAACTTGTTCTGTATTGCGCCTGTGTCTGTACTGTGAATCTTGTACTCGCAAAAAGACTCACTAGTGCGCATGTCAAGTGACTTGTCAGCGTCCATTGTATCTTGTGCGCATGTCCTGAGAGATAGAACACTTCCGATCCCCTGGGTATGTTTGCGCCTGCGTTTGCACTTAGAACATTTCTTACCGGCGAGCTCTACAAGTGCGCATGTCAACAGACTTAGCCGTTGTCTAGGACTGACATATCTTATGCGCATGTTACGGGAGATAGAATATTCCCACTGCTATGGGCATATGCTGCGTCTGCGTTCGGACTTAGGATATCATCCTCACAGAAGAATTACAGGTGCGCATGTCGGCAAACTTAGACAATATCATCATCCGATGTATCTTGTACCTATGCGGGGGAAGATTTTGTCAGTGACATCAGTCGCCCATGCTGCAAAGTGCTGGGATATGCATATTTCTTTATTTATTTATACTGTAGATCGTTGTGCCGATATTGTCCTAATTATAGGAATTATTTTCCTATAAATTCCTTTTGTTACTAATATACTCCACGTACAGAGCCTCTTATGATTTGTGGTGTATGTTGAAAAACATGAAGCTGGTGAGTATAACTGTAGATCTACATATTTTATGATTGATTCGTGTTTTGTAAATACTCTGTAAATGCTCAGCGATCTGTTCTAAGAAGGGCCCCCTGGGGTCCCTAGGGCTAAAAAGCTTATTGGCCGCTGAGTTATTGGTTTCGGTGTATCAGTCCATTTGTGTTGAGTTTGATACACAGCCATGCAGCATCTCCGCAGGTAAATCCAGGCTGGTTGCAGAATTGCTGCAGCAGTTTTAGAGGTGGAATAGGTTATGTTTAAAAAAGTAAAAATCATTGCTTTAAAAATAGAGATTTGCTAATAAAGCTGCAGATCCACAGTTCAGTTTTCCCAGCAAATCAATAGGTACAAGATATCTGCAGCATACCTAACACACTAACAACAACATACACTAACATGCTGAAAATTAAAAGGGCAACTCTGGCTAAAATTTTTTCCAAATCAACTCATCTTAAATACATTTTTATCTCTGGAGTTTCCCTCTGCACTTGTGTACAATTTCCTGGCAGATTTTATCCACATTCAGAAAGTCACTGCCCGAAGCCAACAACCCCCAAAATGACTTTATTAAACAATTATTATGTACAATTACAAAACCTTCTAGATGACTGGAACACTTTGTATAAAGCTCATCACTCCGTCTTTCGATAGGAACTGCACCTCCCCAGTCCTGTGATTCCGCACTTCAAACACCGGGGGGCTCTCTAGTGCCTTTTTCCCAATGACAATGACATAAGGATAGCCCATCATGTCAGCTTCCTTCACCCTCTTTCCGATAGTTAAGTGATCTCTATCATCTATAACGGCCTCATTGCTCATATGAGGAATTGCACATATTGAGTCGTACAGTTCTTCTGCCACCAACCATGCGGCCATCTCCTTGCTCCCCTTCTTAGGTGGAATGAGACATATCTGGTAGGGGGCTATCAGACCCGGCCAGTGGATATCCTCCTCAGTAGAGAGAACCTCTATAGAAGCTGCCAACAGCCTTGACACCCCGATGCCATAGCAGCCCATTTCTGCCACTACGGGTTTGTTCTGGGCGTCGTGACATACGGCATTAAAGACATAGGAATACTTGGTCCCGAGGTAGAAGGTGTGCCCAATCTCGATGCCCTTGCATTCTGCCAGCTCTCCATTACAGCTCGGACAATTCTTCTTATCTGGAGGCAACGTTTCAACGTTGGCGGCAAAATCACAGTTGCGGCACACCATGAGCCTGTCCTCACCGATCCCGGCAGGGAGGTGGAACTCGTGGGACATTTTCCCCCCTATGTTACCGGTGTCGGCTTGGACTTTCACATGCTTGAGGCCGAGGGTGCGGAATATGCCGGAGTAGGCGTCACATACATTGTTATACGTCTGATAGGCGGCTTCCTCGGTTAAATCAAAGGTGTACATGTCCTTCATGTAAAACTCCCTGCCACGCAGCAAACCAAAGCACGGCCGCTTCTCATCCCTGAATTTGCGAGTGATCTGGTAGAGCAGCAGAGGAAGCTGCTTGTAGCCGACGCCGCCTTCCGTGGCCACCAGACTGGTCACAGACTCCTCATGCGTCGGCCCCAGGCAGTACTCCTGCTTGTGTCTGTCCATCAAACAGAGCAGCTCCTTTCCCACTAGGTCCCAGCGTCCACTTTGCCTCCAGAGAGCGGCTGAGCAGAGGGTGGCCATGTCAATCTTCTGCCCTCCGATCTCCTGCATTGCCCGATCTATAACCCGGATCAGCTTCTCCATCGAGCGCACAGTGTGGGGCAGATAGTGGAAGCATCCGGGGCTGGTGGGTCGGATCAGTCCCGCTTTGTACATCAGTCTCTGGCTCTTGCTGGACGGCTCATTTGACTTGGCTTGAATTTCAGGTGAGTTTTCCTTCCACAGATTTCCTGGTTGGTAAATCCTGGACAGTAAGTGGCGTCTGACTCTAGATGTGTCATCGTGATGAGCTCTGCCGAGCACAGACCAGGGAAGTGAGGAGCTCAGCAGCCGCCTCATCACACACTCTGCTGCAAGGAAGGACAAGGCCAGTATAAAGAACCAAGATATAAAAGTCCCCTCCACCCTAAAGTGCCACCCCTGCCCATGCGTCTGGTAGTGCTCCTCCACCCTAAAGTGTCACCCCTGCTCATGCGTCTGGTAGTGCTCCTCCACCCTAAAGTGTCACCCCTGCCCATGCGTCTGGTAGTGCTCCTCCACCCTAAAGTGTCACCCCTGCCCATGCGTCTGGTAGTGCTCCTCCACCCTAAAGTGTCACCCCTGCCCATGCGTCTGGTAGTGGTAGTGCTCCTCCACCTAAAGTGTCACCCCTGCCCATGCGTCTGGTAGTGGTAGTGCTCCTCCACCCTAAAGTGTCACCCCTGCCCATGCGTCTGGTAGTGCTCCTCCACCCTAAAGTGTCACCCCTGCCCATGCGTCTGGTAGTGGTAGTGCTCCTCCACCCTAAAGTGTCACCCCTGCCCATGCGTCTGGTAGTGGTAGTGCTCCTCCACCTTAAAGTGGTCTGGTAGTACAGATGTTAATGGTTACTGAGCAGCAGGACTCCCCGATGAGGTGACGTTATAGAAGCCATATTCCTATCCATATATTGATGCGATGGGACATTGCTGCAGTAATCCGAATAATCCGCATCACGTATTAGTGATCTGATCTCTTGTGCAATCATGATGGGAAAACACAGATTTCTTGTTGTAGAATAGTGCCCCTCCTGTCAGTGTCTGATACTACAGTTCTACCCTATTCAAATGAATGGGGATATAATACCAGGTATTACCCATAGAGCTGTATGGTCCCTCCCTCACCATACACCGTACTGGCCCCGGTCCCCCCCTCACCATACCGGCCCTGGTCCCCCACTCACCATACACCGTAACGGCTCCGGTCCCCCCCTCACCATACACCGTACTGGCCCTGGTCCCCCCTCACCATACAGTGTACCGGCTCCGGTCCCCCCTCACCATACCGGCCCCGGTCCCCCCCTTACCATACACCGTACCCGCCCCGGTCACCCCTCACCATACACTGTACCGGCCCCGGTCACCCTTATTATACACTGTACAGGCCCAGGTCCCCCCTCACCATACACCGTACCGGCCCAGGTCCCCCCTCACCATACACCGTACCGGCCCAGGTCCCCCCTCACCATACACCAAACCGGCCCCGGTCCCCCCTCACCATACACCAAACCGGCCCCGGTCCCCCCTCACCATACACCAAACCGGCCCCGGTCCCCCCTCACCATACACCGTACCGGCCCCGGTCCCCCCTCACCATACACCGTACCGGCCCTGGTCCCCCCTCACCATACACCGTACCGGCCCCGGTCCCCCCTCACCATACACCGTACCGGTCCCCCCTCACCATACACCGTACGGGCCCAGGACCCCTCTCACCATACACCGTACCGGCCCCGGTCCCCTCTCACCATACACCGTACCGGCCCCGGTCCCCCCTCACCATACACCGTACCGGCCCCGGTCCCCCCTCACCATACACCGTACCGGTCCCCCCTCACCATACACCGTACCGGCCCAGGACCCCTCTCACCATACACCGTACCGGCCCTGGTCCCCCCCTCACCATACACCGTAACGGCTCCGGTCACCCCCTCACCATACACCGTACTGGCCCTGGTCCCCCCTCACCATACACCGTACCCGCCCCGGTCCCCCCTCACCATACACCGTACCGGCCCTGGTCCCCCCTCACCATACACCGTACCGGCCCTGGTCCCCCCTCACCATACACCGTACCGGTCCCCCCTCACCATACACCGTACCGGCCCAGGACCCCCCTCACCATACACTGTACCGGCCCCGGTCCCCCCTCACCATACACCGTACCGGCCCAGGACCCCTCTCACCATACACCGTACCGGCCCCGGTCCCCTCTCACCATACACCGTACCGGCCCCGGTCCCCCCTCACCATACACCGTACCGGACCCGGTCACCCTTATTATACACTGTACAGGCCCTGGTCCCCCCTCACCATACACCGTACCGGCCCTGGTCCCCCCTCACCATACACCGTACCGGCCCCGGTCCCCCCCTCACCATACACCGTACTGGCCCTGGTCCCCCCTCACCATACACCGTACCCGCCCCGGTCCCCCCTCACCATACACCGTACCGGCCCCGGTCACCCTTATTATACACCGTACCGGCCCTGGTCCCCCCTCACCATACACCGTACCGGCCCCCCCTCACCATACACCGTACCAGCCCCGATCCCCCCTCACCATACACCGTACCGGCCCCGGTCCCCCCTCACCATACACCGTACCGGCCCAGGTCCCCCCTCACCATACACCGTAACGGCCCCGGTCCCCCCTCACCATACACCGTACCGGCCCCGGTCACCCCCCTCACCATACACCCCACCAGCCCCGGTCACACTTATTATACACCGTACCGGTAATTCAATGACAAACTCCAAGGATAGAAGAACCCGGAAGACACAGCGGAAACATGTGGGGGAAGGAGAAGCAGGGTGCGCAGCGAGGAACACGTGACAACCATAGAGGAAGCCGGGAGAGCTGGCCGCATGCTGGAGGACTGGACGCACATAGACGGTATGGCTCCCGGTCTGGTATCACGTGACCGCGGACTGCACAGAGCAGCCGGTATCTCCCGGTGTGGCGGCTGTGTAAGACTTGTAGTCCGTCATATACAGCTCTGAGCTGATACATATACACTATAGCTGCACACCAGTGTCAGGCTTATACAGAACTACAACTCCCATCATGCACCGGTAGGACTGTCCCCTCCAGCCGCCTCAGCTCCAAGCCTTCAGCAGGCAGGGCATGATGGGAGTTGTAGTTCTGCCATGTCTGGGGAGCTGCAGGTTGGGGAGCCCTGTTCTAGGCCGGGAGCTTAGACCTCCACTGTGTGGGGAGAAGCATAGAGCAGTGCGCTTCCCTCCCCACCTCCCTCTCATCTCCATTATATGTCTATGGGGCCCACCCGGCCTGGGAGTGAAGCGCACAGCCCTGCTCTTCCCTCCACTTGTTTCAGTTATAATAAATCCCCCCCTGTAGTATCTCTATGATTTGGGGGCACCCGTCCTGTCTCAGGGGGACACACAGCTGGCGCCCTATCTGTGTATACACAGCAGTCAGTCAGTGTGAGGATACACTGGGTATATAGGGTATTCTCTGACCACACAGATATTCTGTGCTCTGATGGGAGAGCTGGCTGTCATCTCCCTGCTGGGCGGCTCACAGGACAGGGCAGCCGGATGCCAGATAACAGGAGACCGCAGCCTGATCCCAGATACTAGGACACCGCAGCCGGATCCCAGATACTAGGACACCGCAGCCGGATCCCAGATAACAGGAGACCGCAGCCTGATCCCAGATAACAGGAGACCGCAGCCTGATCCCAGATAACAGGACACCGCAGCCTGATCCCAGATAACGAGACACCGCAGCCTGATCCCAGATAACGGGACACCGCAGCCTGATCCCAGATAACGGGACACCGCAGCCTGATCCCAGATAACGGGACACCGCAGCCTGATCCCAGATAACGGGACACCGCAGCCTGATCCCAGATAACGGGACACCGCAGCCTGATCCCAGATAACGGGACACCGCGGCCTGATCCCAGATAACGGGAGACCGCGGCCTGATCCCAGATAACGGGAGACCGCGGCCTGATCCCAGATAACGGGACACCGCGGCCTGATCCCAGATAACGGGACACCGCGGCCTGATCCCAGATAACGGGAGACCGCGGCCTGATCCCAGATAACGGGAGACCGCGGCCTGATCCCAGATAACGGGAGACCGCGGCCTGATCCCAGATAACGGGACACCGCGGCCTGATCCCAGATAACGGGACACCGCGGCCTGATCCCAGATAACGGGACACCGCGGCCTGATCCCAGATAACGGGACACCGCGGCCTGATCCCAGATAACGGGACACCGCGGCCTGATCCCAGATAACGGGACACGGCGGCCTGATCCCAGATAACGGGACACGGCGGCCTGATCCCAGATAACGGGACACGGCGGCCTGATCCCAGATAACGGGACACGGCGGCCTGATCCCAGATAACGGGACACGGCGGCCTGATCCCAGATAACGGGACACGGCGGCCGGATCCCAGATGGTAGGACACGGCGGCCGGATCCCAGATGGTAGGACACGGCGGCCGGATCCCAGATGGTAGGACACGGCGGCCGGATCCCAGATGGTAGGACACGGCGGCCGGATCCCAGATGGTAGGACACGGCGGCCGGATCCCAGATGGTAGGACACGGCGGCCGGATCAGTGATCCCATTCAAAAATCCTGCCACATATTAGAAGATCTTTACAAATCTGTATAACTTTCTATGTAAAAATCCCCAGTGATCCAGTACTTATCAGCTGCTGTATGTCCTGCATGAAGTGGTGTATTCTCTCCAGTCTGACACAGTACTCTCTGCTGCCACCTCTGTCTATGTCAGGAACTGTCCAGAGCAGGAGAGGTTTTCTATGGGGAGTAATATGTGAACCTGATCATTGTATTTCAGAGTAACGCCGGTGCTGTCATGGATTCCAAGCCGCCAGAGGAGGATGAAGTCATGGACCAGTTTATGGATAAATTCCGGACACAGAAGTACAAGGGGGCGTTCAATGAAGACAACTGGGAGGAGGTGAGACCCTATAGAGAATAATAATAATAATGTTAGGGTCACAGAGCGCGCTCAGTAATGTCTCACATTCATCTCAAGGGCACAGAGTCTGTTTATTGCTGTCTATGTCTATGAGCCTGGCTGTAAAGCATGTCACTAAATGCTGTTAAAAACAGCCCGGGCAAGATGGCTGCCCCCAAAACAATGTACAAATAGTGAAATAATAAAAAAAATTACAATCAGAAAATAGAAACAGATTAGAATAAAAGAACAAGTTTTATTATCTGACTCTGATCAGTAACAGAAAATCTAGGTGACGCCTTCCCTGTAAAGGTCGGGGTCCTTCCCATTCCTGTGGCTGGAGAGGTGGCACAGCCTGGTAATATAAACCATAGAGCTCTGTATTGCAGGTGGGCCCCTCCATCTACGTCTATGGTAGCTAGGCAGGAGCCGGAGTGCAGGGTTTGGTATATAGTTTCCCGTTATGTAACGTTGGGTCTGTAAATCCATTGTAGGAGTTTGAGAAGATTCCGATGTTCATGAAGAAAGCGCCGGGTGAGATCGACCCTGAGAAAGCTCCGGAGCTGGCCTGCCTCCAGTCTATGCTGTACGACAGTGATCGCTCCCCTGAAGGTATCCTCTCTGATCTGAAGCTTAAAGGGGAAAGGACCTGTTACACAGGCAGATTATCGGCAGGGGATGTGGCTAATCTGCACCTCTTCCAGCAGTCAGTCAAGGAGGGATGGCAGGGGGAGCGCGGAGGCGTTGCAGCCATCAACAGAGCCTCCACATACACAGTGACCAGAGCCGCAGCCTCCACATACACAGTGACCAGAGCCGCAGCCCCCACGTACACAGTGACCAGAGCCGCAGCCCCCACGTACACAGTGACCAGAGCCGCAGCCCCCACATACACAGTGACCAGAGCCGCAGCCCCCACGTACACAGTGACCAGAGCCGCAGCCCCCACATACACAGTGACCAGAGCCCCCACATACACAGTGACCAGAGCCCCCACATACACAGTGACCAGAGCCCCCACATACACAGTGACCAGAGCCCCCACATACACAGTGACCAGAGCCCCCACATACACAGTGACCAGAGCCCCCACATACACAGTGACCAGAGCCGCAGCCCCCACGTACACAGTGACCAGAGCCGCAGCCCCCACATACACAGTGACCAGAGCCCCCACATACACAGTGACCAGAGCCCCCACATATACAGTGACCAGAGCCCCCACATACACAGTGACCAGAGCCCCCACATACACAGTGACCAGAGCCGCAGCCCCCACATACACAGTGACCAGAGCTTTTACATTGATTATTGATGAGGATTGATGGTTTTCTGTGACTTCTCCTGTAACACAATATTATTGTATATTTTCTCTTATCTCTTCGCAGAACAAGCCAAATCCTACAAAGAAGAGGGAAATGATTACTTTAAAGAAAAGGATTACAAGAAAGCCATCGCTGCTTATACGGAGGGCATCAAGAAGAACGTCCAGGACGCTGAGCTGAACGCGGTGCTGTACACCAACAGGGCGGCCGCTCACTTCTATATAGGTGCCCGTACATTACTGCATAGTGTCATCTGCTGAGACGTCAGGAAATGAGATGAGATAATAATATGGGGGTCCTGCACCTCAGTGTATAACTAATATAGAGTAAGAAAGGCCGATCCCACCCTGTCCTTCCCCAACATATACCTATACCATCTGTCATACATGGGGTCCTGGGGGCTCCTGCAGCTGGGGGGTCCTGAGGGTCCATCGATACATTCAATCTAATCCTCTCCTGGCACCTGCTGTAAACATCCAGTGCAGACACAGTGTGAATTACTGTCCTCTGAGCCAGACTACATACTATGGCCACAGAGGAGCCATATACAGGTACTGGGACTCTCTGCGAACTTATTTTGTAATGGGATTCCCTTGAAGTGGTATTGATCAGATCTCATTTGCCGCTCCTTTTACCCGGGGGGCAGCTGACCTCCACTCTTGTGATTTATTGGGGGTCCCAGTGGTCGGATCCCCACAGATCAGCTAGTTGTGTGGATGGGGGATTAGGGGACCTACACCTCTATCCATTGGTTTTATACAGGACGGAGCAGTCAGACCCCACTAATCACATGATGAGGGTATGTCCAGGGGCTATGCCATAAGAGAATCCACATTACTACCTCCAGTAATATGGGTGGGCGGCCATCTTGTGCCAGATTTAGGTTATGATCAATCAACTAAACGTTTCATATCTTCCAGACAACTACCGTTCATCCCTTAATGATGCGATCGCTGCTAGAAAGCAGAAGCCGGACCACCTGAAGGCGGTGATCCGAGGTAATGCGGCGGACCACGTGTGATACATTGTAGACCAAACTGTCCATCAGCTTAATGCTCACCGACATTTACTTTCTCGGGAGAATATTCAAGTTTTGCTTATTTGTTGCCAATTTAATAGGTGATCGGGATCAATAAATATTTTACAGAGGCTTAAAGGGGTTCTCCAGGATTAGAGAAAGCGAAGATACTTTTTTTTGCTACAGATAAATTAGAGGTTCAGTCATTTCTTATTGGTTCTAGAAAGTGCCCGAGATTTGTAATTTACTTCTATTTAAAAAATCTCCAGTCTTCCAGTACTTATCAGCTGCTGTATGTCCTGCAGGAAGTGGTGTATTCTCTCCAGTCTGACACAGTGCTCTCTGCTGCCACCTCTGTCCATGTCAGGAACTGTCCAGAGCAGCAGCAAATCCCCATAGAAAACCTCTCCTGCTCTGGACAGTTCCTGACATAGACAGAGGTGGCAGCAGAGAGCACTGTGTCAGACTGGAGAGAATACACCACTTCCTGAAGGACTTACAGCAGCTGATAAGTACTGGAAGACTGGAGATTTTTTAATAGAAATAAATTACAAATCTGTAAAACCTTCAGGAACCAGATGATTTGAAAGAAAATTGTTTTGCTGGACAATCCCTTTAAAGTTGCCATAAATTCCCTGTTAAATAGTCCAGTATAATTTTTATTGCACTCAGAACAGGGAAGGAGGAAGGGAGGGAAGGAGGGAGGGCTCCTGCTGCATCCGGTTGCCTTACAGGCACAGACAGCTCTGATATTAGGTTTTATAGAGAGAATTTCCTTTGTTTTTTATATATATATATATATATATATATATATATATATATATATATATATATATTATTTTTTTTTATTTTTTTTTGTATGAGACAGTATAGAATGCAGCGACCGATATCTTTCATGTCTTATGTTACTGGTTCTCTGTGTCCTATTTTAGGTGCTTTGTGCTTTATGGAGATAAAGAAGTACTCCGATGCTGTGAGATGGTGCGACGAAGGCTTAAAGATCAGTCCGACCGAGAAGAAACTATTAGAAACAAGGGCGAAAGCCGATAAGCTTCATGTACGGTGTTATTACCGCGCTGTTTGTGTACATGGCTGTCCGTCATCTATACGGGGGGGTCCTAGTGTGCGGCCGTGGGGCTCACATAGTAATGCGTATCCGCCACATATCCCAGGGACCGAGATCAGTCAAGCAACAAGCAGGGGATGGATTGTGCTGCCGCATGCAGCTCCATAGACTTATGGTGCGTTTACACAGACACATTTATCTGACAGATTTTTGAAGCCAAAGCCAGGAATGGATTTGAAAAGAGGAGAAATCTCAGTCTTTCCTTTATAATCTGTTCCTGGCTTTGGTTTCAATGATCTGTCAGATAAATCTCTCTGAGTAAAGGCACCATTCCACAGAGAACGGAGATAGAAGCAGACAGCGCCGTACATTGTGTAGTGGTTGTGCTGGGCTACTGCAGCTCCATTCCCATTGAAGTGAATGAGAGTTGCAGTAACCAGGTGCCATATATTATTGTATACTGCAGTATGGTATACCAGTGGGTGGCAGCTTGTCTGGCTGATATTTTGCGCCATTGAGTTTCTGTGTGTTGAGTTCTGTGGTTGATGTGGAATATTTTTCCCTGTACAGAGAGCTGCGGATCGAGATGCCAGGAAGATGAGGCAGGTGGAAAAGAAGAAGCAGGCGGAAAAGGATTCGCTCCTCCGTGCTATTAAGGCGAGTGCGGTATACAGTATAAATGACGTCCTCGTATTCCCGCTCTCCTCGCCATAATGGAGCAGCAAAGTGACCAGAACCATCTAATATCACATCGTCCATTTATCTTCCCCTGATTGTCTGAGGTTACATCATGACTGTGTGATCCTAGAGAAAGGTGCCAGAGCTGGAATTAAAGGGGCACTCCACTCAGACATAACTTGTGATATGTTGCTGCTTATGATGAGACTAACAATTCCTTTCATACTTGTTGTTATCTATTCAATCTCCTTCCCCTAGTTCTCAGCTGCTGCTTTCTGCTGAAGACTCAAAAAATCTGTGTGTGAGCTTTTCTCTCTGTCTCCCCCCTCCTCCCTTCTTAGATGGCTGATGTAGACAAGTGCCTGGCAGGCTGTATCTGCAACATTGTAATGTTGTAATTCTTTGTAATGCAGGGAGGATTAATCACAGTTAGTTTATCAGCAACTAGACCTCAGAATAACCCTCCCAGCATTACAAAGAAACTACAATGTTGCAGATACAGCCAGCCAGAGACTTTTTTTACATTAGCTGTCTCAGAAGGGAGGGGGGAGGAGACAGAGAAAGAGGCTCACACACAGATTTTTGTGTCTTCAACAGAAATCAGCAGCTGAGAACTGGGGGAAGGAGACTGAATAGATAATAACAAGTATGGAAAAAATTGTTAGTCTCACCATGGGCAGCAACATATCAGAAGTTTTGTCTGAGTGGAGTGCCTCTTTAATACTTGCATGTAGCATATGCATTTGTGTATCTGACCACCTACTGCTCTTATAAAGGGATGAAGCATATACCTGTGTGTGACAGACTTCCCCGGACAGGAGTTATTACCCTCACGCTGTGACGTCTCTGCTACTATGGCCGAACACTCCCCCCCCCCCCCCCCCCCCTGTATTTTCATGTATTGATTATGGTTATTGAACCTTAACCACAGGATCGGGGGATAAAAATACTCGAGCAAAGTAAAAAGAGTGAAGATGAGGAAGATGAAGACGAAGGGCAGACGTCAGGACCTTTGCATAGTGGTCTCTCCAGTTCAGAAAATGTAACCGGGGCACAAGTGTTTCTGGATGAGAATGGCCGACTCCATTGGCCTGTGCTGTTCTTCTACCCAGAACACAGTCAGACAGACTTCATCTCTGCGTTTCACGAAGACTCCAGGTAGATCCCGTTACATTACTGAGATATTCAGGAGGTCGGACATGTATCTGCAGGACAGGCAGCGGGATACTGATATCACCTGCAGGAGCTCACAGAGCACTGCAAGAGTAATCGCTATACAGGCAAATAATATAGAATTGGTATTAAAGGGGAACTCCAGCCAAAAAAAACAACTTTTACTTTCAGATCAACTGGTTTCAAAAAATTATTTTGATTTGTAATTTACAAATCTCAAGTCTTCCAGTACTTATCAGTTGCTGTATGTCCTGCAGGAAATGGTGTATTCTCTCCAGTGTTACAAACAAATATTACTTTTTGAAATCAGTTGATTTGGGTCACACCATCACTGATCATATGATCAGATTCGGAAGTGTAATAGGTTGTCTCTTTGTCCCTCAATTTTATCAATATTTTTATTGTGTTTTTTTTTAGGTTTATAGATCATCTGAATGAAATGTTCTCCCAGGATTTACCACCGTGGGATACAGACAGGAAATACTCTGCTCACAGTCTGGAGGTCAGTACTATGCAGGCAGCCATCTTAGGCGTTATTGGGCTATATACCTTGGTGGCAATTATATGGCATCTCATGTCTTACCCGATCTGTGTCCTGACGCTCCACGTCCGCCCTCGCTGTATCTTGGATTTATTCCTTCTGAGACAAGAGGGGGGGCTGGTACTAAGTTGCCGTCATCGTGATTTGGTGCCCGCTGCTTCTCGTCTCAGAAGGAGATACATCCAGGATACAGCACGTGGAGCGTCAGAGAGCAGAGTACGTGGAGCGTGTATGACTGATGCATGCCATGGACAGGGGTTTGCTCCTGCACGCGGTTTACCTCTGATTAGTCTCTTGTCTCATTCTTCAGGTCTTCTTTGAGGATGAAACCTCTCAGTCCTTCTACCAGGTGGATCCGGAGAGCACGTTACTCCAGGTCTTACAGCACAGCAGGTGAGCGACACAAGACCCCTCTGTGTAGGAGAGGAGGATGGTGGCTGTCACTGTTCTCCAGCTGTGGGTTGTAGTCGCACATTCAGGTTCTTATTGCTGTTATTGAATACAAAGCCGGGAATAAACATGGAGAGGGAATGAGATATATATATATATATATATATATATATATATATATATATATATATATATATATATATATATATATTTCTATTCATAGCTGAGCTCACCATTCTTATACTGTGCTTTTCTTCTTGCCTTTTCTTAGGTTTTGGGTGAAGGCCGGGACTCCGTCCTTCCTCGTATTTGTGCAGCAATCCCCCTTCTACAAAAAGTATTTTTCAGACAAAAAACTTCATAGGATATGCTGATCCGTAATCACATGAACTTTGACCATTGTGTCCAGCTGACTATATCCTGCATCTATCTGTATAGTTATTGGAGGAGTTGGCGTAATATTCTGATGTATTCTCTTACTATACACAGAACGGCTATGGAACATCTATAGGGTAAGAGGGGTCAGTCACACAGGGATAGTACTCGCCCTCTCACACCTGAGGTGAACGCTGCTTGGGATTATTTTTTTCCATGCAGTTTTCCCCCATTGCTGTGGAGGAATCTCGGCTCCTGAGCCGCGCATCATGGCCGGACTCTCCTGATGTTTCTGTCTTGCTGTGAATAAATCCTGTTTTGTAGAGGTTTTCCTAATACTAGAAGTGGTCTGACCTCTGCTTAATATAAGTTACTGGAGCAGCAGTGACGCCCCGTCCTGGACCGGAGTCAGATGTCAGGCGAGTCTCCACCAAATCACATATAACCCAAGAGAACTCAGGGATGGTGTGGAAATGTATGTGCACCATGATATGTCACCCCAGGGCGAGAGTGCCGGAAGTCATCAGGGCAGGGAGGGGAACCCCGAACCTCAAGCTGCAAAACTACAGTCCCTATCATGCCTGGACAGCCCGAGCCAAGACATAATGGGAGTTGTAGTTTTATAAGAGCTTCAGGACCACAAAAACTCTGGCGGCCCTGCCTCATTTTATATAGTCCAATCTGTGGATGTCTGACAGCAACCTGGAACAATCTGCACCATATTTATCACAGTTCTCTTCTCTGGACTTCGGCTTCCTACCGAGCGAGTACTCTCCCCTCTCATCCCCCCTAAGCACATGACTAGCTTAAAGGGGTATTACAGTATTTAAAAAAAAAAAAATTCTGTATTGCTGGGATTGAAGAAAAAAAAGGTACTTACCTCTCCTGGTTCCCCGCAGCTCCTGTTGCAGCTTCTTCCAGTATCTTGTTGGTCATTTCTTCTCCCTGCTTCTGAGGTTGGTGGAGGAAGCGCTGCTCATCCACCGCTGATGGGCGGAGCGGGCAGGAGAAGAGGGGAGCATGACCGGAAGAAGCTGCTTAAAGGAAACGGGTCACCTAAATTTTCTTTAACTTTATTTGTCAAATTAAAAAAAAAAGTTTTTATTCTAATGTTTCTATTTTCTGACTAATTTCTTTGTCACTTTTTGTACATTGTTATGGGGGCGGCCATCCTACCTGGGCTGCTGTTAACAGCATTTAGTGACATGCTTTACAGCCAGGCTCATGCATATAGACAACAATAGACAGACTGCGTCCCCTTGGGACGAATGTGAGACATTACTGAGCGCGCTCTGTGACCTGTGAAGAGGTCATTCCACAGGGAGCTGCTATTGTCTCCTCTATCTACTGGTGTCACATGATGCTGCAATGCTGTACCGATCACTTTACTGCAGCCTCCTCTTATCACCACAGACACAACAGGAAGTCTCAGCTTAATTTTAGCCCCAGTGGTGAGAATGAAAACTGCAAGATATCAGGATTATTATATAATATAGATAGAAAAATGAAAAAATTGAAAAAAATGTCACAAACATAAAACCATTATTTATACTTATTCTGATGAGACTGTCCCTTTAAGAATCTATTGTTCTGCTCCAACAGCATTGATACAGGAGAGCTGCAGGCCGAAACGCAGCAATGTTGCAGTAAATTTGCACTTCTTTCATCTGCCCTCTGGATGCTGTTTCCTTTCTGTAATGTATATACCCCGGGCAATACAGCCAGAATGTTACAAAACTATAGGACCCTTTAAGACTTTATTAGCTATGCCGCCCTCCCCTACATAGACCGAGTATATATAGCAAGTGTAGCTATACCGCGCCCCCCCCCACCACCACCTTCATAGACCGGGTATATATAGCAAGTGTAGCTATACCGCCCCCCCCCCACCACCACCTTCATAGACCGGGTATATATAGCAGGTGTAGCTATACCGCCCCCCCCACCACCACCTTCATAGACCGGGTATATATAGTAGGTGTAGCTATACCGCCTCCCCCCCGTTTTATAGACCCGAGTTTATATAGCAGGTGTAGCTATACCGCGTCTCCCCCCCCCCCCCCCCCCTTTATAGACCCGGGTATATATAGCAGGTGTAGCTATACCGCCTCCCCCCCCCCCTTTATAGACCCGAGTTTATATAGCTGGTGTAGCTATACCGCACCCATCCCCCCTTCCTTTATGAACCGGGTATATATAGCAGGTATAGCTATACCGCCTCCCCCCCCCCCTTTATAGACCCGGGTATATATGGCAGGTGTAGTTATACTGCCCCCTCCTTTATAGGCCCGGGTATATATAGCAGGTGTAGCTGTGCCCCCCTTTATAGACCCGGGTATATATAGCAGGTGTAGCTGTGCCCCCCCTTTATAGACCCGGGTATATATAGCAGGTGTAGCTGTACCCCCCCCCTTTATAGACCCGGGTATATATAACAGGTGTAGCTGTACCCCCCCCCCCCTTTTATAGACCCGGGTATATATAGCAGGTGTAGCTGTGCCCCCCTTTATAGACCCGGGTATATATAGCAGGTGTAGCTGTGCCCCTCCCCTTTATAGACCGGGTATATATAACAGGTGTAGCTGTGCCCCCCCCCCCCCCCTTTATAGACCTGGGTATATATAGCAGATGTAGCTGTCCCCCCCTCCCTTTATAGACCCGGGTATATATAGCAGGTGTAGCTGTGCCCCCCCTTTATAGACCGGGTATATATAACAGGTGTAGCTGTGCCCCACCCCACCCCTTTATAGACCCGGGTATATATAGCAGGTGTAGCTGTGCCCCCCCTTTATAGACCCGGGTATATATAGCAGGTGTAGCTGTGCCCCCCCCCCTTTATAGACCCGGGTATATATAGCAGGTGTAGCTGTGCCCCCCCCCTTTATAGACCCGGGTATATATAGCAGGTGTAGCTGTCCCCCCCTTTATAGACCCGGGTATATATAGCAGGTGTAGCTGTGCCCCCCCCCTTTATAGACCCGGGTATATATAGCAGGTGTAGCTGTGCCCCCCCCCCCCTCTTTATAGACCCGGGTATATATAGCAGGTGCTATATATATACTGCGGGGTGATAGATAAGCACAGTGTCTGGTCCGGCCTAAACCAATATTTCCACTATAGGACTTTGTACTGGTTTATCATGTGTTGTGTTGCACTGGTTTATCAGATAATATGGAAAAGATTGTATAACTGGTTATCCGTCCTCGGTAACGCTTCGTGCCCGAAACAGTTGGGGCTTAAAGGGACAAAACAAGTTAGGATCAGATTTCTTACAGGTTTCTTTCTTGACGCTACTGTAAATGATGAAGAAAATCTGCAGGATGTATGACCCGTATCTGACCCTCCGAGAGAAGAATGGAGGGTGGGGGAGCACTTAAAGGGATTATCCAAGATTTAAAAAAAACTAAAATCATTGCTGATTTCTGCCAAATTTAGCATCACACCCCTGTACTTTGTTGTATGGAAATGAGCTGCAATATTGCACACAAACTGAGGACGGGGGTGGCGCTGTTATTTATTTTCTTCCAAATCAACTGGTGCCAGAAAGTGCCAGAGATTTGCAGTTTTCTTCTATTGTCTCCCAGTACTTATCAGCTGCTGTATGTCCCACAGGAAGTGGTGTATTTTCTCTAGTCTGACACAGTGCTCTCTGCTGCCACCTCTGTCCATGTCAGGAACTGTCCAGAGCAGCAGCAAATCCCCATAGAAAACCTCTCCTGCTCTGGACAGTTCCTGACATGGACAGAGGTGGCAGCAGAGAGCACTGTGTCATACTGGAGAGAATACACCACTTCCTGCAGGACATACAACAGCTGATGAGTACTGGAAGACTGGAAGTTTTTTAATAGCTAATTACAAATCTCTGGCACTTCCGGGCACCGGCTGATTTGAAGGAAACTAAATTTGGTGAACAACCCCTTTAAGTGCAGCCTTGATGTGAAGCTGTCGGCTATAGGATACATCAGGGAATGCTGCAGACCGCGGCGTCATCTCATAACACAGAAATTAGATTATAAAAAAAGAACAGTTAGAATATCGGACTCCTCTCTATCACTGATGGGGAGACGGACACTGGTACAAGCTGCATTAACCCCCTCAGAGCTGTCATTCTGCTTAGTCAGAAACTTATGTAACTGTATATGAGGTGAGAAGAAGAGGGCCGGGAGGGCCGGGTGTCCTGGGGCGGGATGGGGTAACACTCATTGAATCTCTGATCCCGACTATTGTTAGTTACAGCTCCGGATTCCTTTCCGCTTGCGTGAAAGAATCTCAGCAGCACAAGGTCCAAGGGCGGCCGAGCACAGTGTAATCGCAGCCCGAACAAAGGGGTCAGGGGGGCCTCCGCTGTAAGGTGAGAAGAGCGCCCATTGTGGCCTCAGATAAAGGATGCCGAGCTGAGAAGAGGCCACTCACACCTGAGGGAGCGGCCACCATTGTCTGGAGGGGCTCCGCTCACATCTCCCGCTCCGTTATACCCGTTGGATCCTTAGAGGTGACAGGATGAAGCGCTGCTCCTTGTCCGGTCTGAGGACGGTGGCGGGGGTGTGTGTATTTCTGGGGGTCTGCGTCACCATCGCCGCGCTCTGTCTGACACTGGGACGTCCTCCGCAGAGAGGTATGGAGTGTTCCTTATAATTTACATGATCAGATACACCAGGTCAGGGATGGGGAACCTGCCGCCCTCCAGATGGTAAAACACTACAACTCCCATCATGCCTGGAGCCAAAGCTTTACCTATCCCGGCATGATGGGAGTTGTAGTGTTACAACAGCTGGAGGGCGGCAGGTTCCTGATCCCTGCGATAGGAGATAATAGGGCGAGGACCAGATCACTGCTCCAATAGATTATATGTGTTTGTATATATATACCTTCCTAGAGGGTGCATGTACGTGTCAGGTCTCAGTGTGTGTATATGTATATATATATATATGTATATATATATATAAATATAATGTGTGTGTGTGTGTGTGTATGTATATATATATATATATATATATATATATATATATACACCTTCCTAGGGGCTGCATGTACGGCTTGGGTCTCAGTACATATATATATTATACCTTCCTGGACGGTCCATGTATGGCTCAGGTCTCAGTATATATATATATATATATATATATATATATATATATATATATATATATATATACCTTCCTGGACGGTCCATGTACGGCTCAGGTCTCAGTGTGTGTGTATATATATAATACCTTCCTGGACGGTCCATGTACGGCTCAGGTCTCAGTATATATATATATATATATATATATATATATATACACACCTTCCTGGACGGTCCATGTACGGCTCAGGTCTCAGTATATATATATATACACCTTCCTGGACGGTCCATGTACGGCTCAGGTCTCAGTGTATATATATATATATATATATATATATATATACCTTCCTGGACGGTCCATGTACGGCTCAGGTCTCAGTATATATATATATATATATATATATATATATATACACACCTTCCTGGACGGTCCATGTACGGCTCAGGTCTTAGTATATATATATACCTTCCTGGACGGTCCATGTACGGCTTAGGTCTTAGTATATATATATATATACCTTCCTAGACGGTCCATGTACGGCTCAGGTCTCAGTATATATATATATATATATATATATATATATATATATATATATATATATACCTTCCTGGACGGTCCATGTACGGCTCAGGTCTCAGTATATATATATATATATATATACATATATATACACCTTCCTGGACGGTCCATGTACGGCTCAGGTCTCAGTATATATATATACACCTTCCTGGACGGTCCATGTACGGCTCAGGTCTCAGTGTATATATATATATATATATATATATATATATATATACCTTCCTGGACGGTCCATGTACGGCTCAGGTCTCCGTTCCTCCAGTATCGTCGGTCCGGTGTTATATCCGCAGATTGGGTCACATATATTTTTATTATCTGTTTTGGAAACTTTTTGTTTTTTGCCAAATACTTTTCATGAGCGTCTAGACCACAAATATCACACTCATCACCCTCCAGCTGTAAGAAAATGGGGCATTGCCTTGGTACAAAGTATAACACCCAAATATAAGATAAAATGCCTTCAGCCGAGCCCCTCGGTTCACTACTATCAGGTCTTTAGTGTGTGAATAAACCTTAAAGGGGAACTCCGGTAAGAATCAACTGATGTCAGAAAGTTATACAGATTTTTAAATTACCTCTATATTAAAATCTCTAGTCTTCCAGTACTTATCAGCTGCTGCATGTCCTGCAGGAAGTGGTGTGTTTTCTCCAGTCTGACACAGTGCTCTCTGCTGCCACCTCTGTCCATGTCAGGAACTGTCCACAGCAGGAGAGGTTTTCTATGGGGATTTGCTGCTGCTCTGGACAGTTCCTGATCCTCATTTTCAGATTAAAAGAAAAGGCTGATATCTCCGCCAAATCATCACACCCCCTGAGCCTAATCATCACACCCCCTGAGCCTAGTGATCACACCCCCTGAGCCTAGTCATCACATTCCTGAGCCTAGTGATCACACCCCCTAAGCCTACTGATCACACCCCCTAAGCCTAGTCATCACACCCCCTGAGCCTAGTCATCACACCCCGAGCCTAGTCATCACACCCCCAGATCCTACTGATCACACCCCCAGAGCCTAGTGATCACACCCCCTGAGCCTAGTGTTCACACCCCCTGAGCCTAGTGATCACACCCCCTGAGCCTAGTGATCACACCCCCTGAGCCTAGGCATCACACCCCCTGAGTCTAGTTATCACATTCCTGAGCCTAGTGATCACACCCCCTGAGCCTAGTGATCACACCCCCTAAGCCTAGTCATCACACCCCCTGAGCCTAGTCATCACACCCCCTGAGCCTAGTCATCACACCCTGAGCCTAGTCATCACACCCCCTGAGCCTAGTGTTCACACCCCCTGAGCCTAGTGATCAAACCCCCTGAGCCTAGTGATCACCCCCCCTGAGCCTAGTGATCACACGCCCTGAGCTTAATCATCACAATCTAACCTGCTGATATGTCCCTATTGCGCAGGAGACGCAGAGGAGGAAGCTATGTCTTAGTTGTGTGCTCCATGGTCCCATGTTTCTTCTGATTGGTTGGTTGATGGATTGATTGACAGCCGTAACCTGATACCTCCCGCAGATCATGGATATCCCTACAGATGACTAAACCTGCCGCTCTCCTTCATAGATTCAGCCTCATCGTTCCCCTCTGGAGGAGACATGTTGGATTATCTTCAGTCCAGAGGAGAGATCGCGGCCCGTGACGGACTCCTGGTCACCTGGTATCACGCAGCGAACAACAAGAGCCAGATGCAGGAGGCGCTGAGCAGTAAGTATCCACAGGTCTATAATACGGACAGGAGAGAAGGGAGCGGCTGCACCTCACACCTATGGCTGACACTAACGCCTCTCGGCTACATTTACAAACCAACGCCAGGATGTTGTTATATAATTTGATCAAACCATATTGCCGCATGTACCAGCGTGCAGGTCTCCTGGTTCACATGGGTCCCTACACTAACTCACCACTGTGTCAGTCAGCGACCGCCAAACCCGCAAAGCGAGCGCAAGCAGGGAAGGGAGGCCACAGAATGGCCCTACAACCCCACTGTCACAGGACCAAACCCTAAACGGGTCTATTATACCCATCCATTATAATAACCCTGGACACAAGGGCAGAGGGGCAGCTGTCCATGATGAGGTGGGGGGAAGCTGCCGGGGACCACTCTGATGACTTCTGGCAGCATAACATGGCCGCCACCGCTGCATTCTCTGCCAGTTCAGCGCTCGGTAATGTTTGGAAGCCTTATAGACAATGAATGGATCAGTGTCCAAGCCGCGGCTGCTCCGCTCACTCCCATCAGCCACATATCTCCTTTTACGGCCTACTGAGGGATCAGCAGCAAGTTCCTCTGTTAATCCAAAAATTTGAGTCTCCATGGATACGAGCACGCAATGAGACCGTATAACATGCAACCCCCATTGGATCCAAACCAAACTTACGGATTAACAGAGGAACTCGCCACTGATCCGGCAGCAGGCCATCGTAACAGGCACACCTGGGCGACCTCCCGGTTCTGTCATTTCATCACTTTGACACTTACCGTACACAAGTCTTCAGCAGGTTGCTAGATGCAATTGTGGCCCCCTGCACAGATAATACGGCCCCTGGCACAGATCATGTGGCCCCCAAAGGGATCATGTGGCCCCCCTGAGCTGACAATGTTGACCCCCCCAGGTTGTGTGGCCCCATCAGGGATCATTTGCCCCCCCCCCCCCCCCCCGCAGCCATGTGGCCCCCGCAGGGATCATGTGCACTGAGCCGTTCACCTCGGTCTGTAGAGGGTTTATTGTGCATGGAATCTCTGTTGTGATCTGCGGTAATCTGATCCCAAGTGCCCCCCCCCCCCCCCCCCCCCGCACACTCACTCACACTCACATCCATCGCCTCCTTCCATATTCTGCTGCTGAATGGTAAGCTGTGCGGAGAAAAGGCCTGTCCGCTATAAGTCCTATCAGCCATTGTACACTGTCCTCCTCCTCCCCCCCCCTGTCTGTTCTAATGTATGTTACATCTATAAAAGAAGTGCATAAAGAAAATCCCTCATCCCCCGCCCAACTCCTCCATCATTATCAGCGGCCGAATAATTCCAGCACTAAATACCGCGTAGTTCTAGTTTTCTTCTGGGAACAGGGGGCCCTGAGCAATGACTTCCTGAGCCCCCACCTGTAGAGGAGCCGGGAGAACATGACGCCACCTCTATCATCTCACAGGTGCTATCATGGTACTAGAAGCAGACGTCAACGTGCAAGGACACGCCACCCCCAATGAGACCAACATCCCCATCATGGCACACCCCCCTGATGTGTACAGCGACAACACCCTACAGGACTGGCTGGAGACCGTCCTCCATTCTTCTAAAGGTAATCAGGGATTCTGTATTTTCTTCCCAATGATCATCGTCCTGTGTGCAAAATATTTCCAACTACAAATGGTGGCCAAAGGTAGAGTAATGGTGGCTGGAAGTGGAATAATGGCGGCAGAGGTAGAGTAATGGTGGCCAGAGGTAGAGTAATGGCGGCCAGAGGTAGAATAATAAGGCCAGAGGTAGAGTAATGGCGGCCAGAGGTAGAATAGTAAAGCCAGAGGTAGAGTAATGGTGGCTGGAAGTAGAATAATGGCGGCCAGAGGTAGAATAATGGCGGCCAGAGGTAGAGTAATGGTGGCCAGAGGTAGAGTAATGGCGGCTAAAGGTAGAGTAATGGCGGCCAGAGGTAGAGTAATAAAGCCAGAGGCAGAGTAATGGTGGCTGGAAGTAGAATAATGGCGACCAGAGGTAGAGTAATGGTGGCCAGAGTTAGAGTAATGGCGGCCAGAGGTAGAGTAATGGTGGCCGGAAGTGGAATAATGGTGGCCAGAGGTAGAGTACTGGCGGCCAGAGGTAGAGTAATGGTGGCCGAAAGTAGAATAATGGTGGCCAGAGGTAGAGTAATGGCGGCCAGAGTTAGAGTAATGGTGGTCAGAGGTAGAGTAATGGCGGCCAGAGGTAGAGTAATGGCGGCCAGAGGTAGAGTAATGGTGTCCGGAAGTTAAATAATGGTGGCCAGAGGTAGAGTAATGGCAGCCAGAAGTAGACTACTGTATCAAGCTATACGGAAATCATTACATTCAGGGATGTAGAGTGAGTCGTCCACTTTGGATCCTTTCCCGGGGTCTGTATGAAGGCCACACCGATGTTATTGTCTCTTCTATGTCCATATTATTGCTTTACCTCATTTAGGCATCAAGTTGGACTTCAAGAGTATTAAAGCTGTTGGCCCGTCCCTGGACATCTTGCTCGCCAAGTCCTCCAAGGTTCCCATTAACCGTCCCATATGGCTGAACGCCGACATTGTGGCCGGTCCAAACGTCAATGGCGAAATTGGAGTAAACGCAACACAGTTAGTCTTCATTCTATTCATCTATATTGTAAAATGATACTGTGTGTCAGAGACGAGATGTCCAGAACCCAGCGGATCCATGGGCATTGAGTGTATATGTATCTGATCTGCCGAGCGGTTCCATGGGCATTGAGTGTGAATGGATCTGATCTGCCGGGCAGGTCCATGGGCATTGAGTGTATATGTATCTGATCTGCCGGGTGGGTCCATGGGCATTGAGTGTATATGTATCTGATCTGCCGAGCGGTTCCATGGGCATTGAGTGTGAATGGATCTGATCTGCCGGGCAGGTCCATGGGCATTGAGTGTATATGTATCTAATCTGCCGGGTGGGTCCATGGGCATTGGTTGTATATGTATCTGATCTGCCGGGCAGGTCCATGGGCATTAAGTGTATATGTATCTGATCTGCCGAGCGGGTCCATTGGCATTAAGTGTATATGAATCTGATCTGCCGGGCAGGTCCATGGGCATTGAGTGTGAATGGATCTGATCTGCTGCATGGGTCCATGGGCATTGAGTGTATATGTATCTAATCTGCCGGGTGGGTCCATGGGCATTGGTTGTATATGTATCTGATCTGCCGGGCAGGTCCATGGGCATTAAGTGTATATGTATCTGATCTGCCGAGCGGGTCCATTGGCATTAAGTGTATATGAATCTGATCTGCCGGGCAGGTCCATGGGCATTGAGTGTGAATGGATCTGATCTGCTGCATGGGTCCATGGGCATTGAGTGTGAATGGATCTGATCTGCTGCATGGGTCCAAGGGCATTGAGTGTATATGGATCTGATCTGCTGCACAGGTCCATGGGCAATGAGGGTGAATGGATCTGATCTCCCGGTTGGGTCTATGGGCATTGAGTGTGAATAGATCTGATCTCCCGGTTGGGTCTATGGGCATTGAGTGTGAATGGATCTGATCTGCCGGACGGGTCCATGGGCATTGAGTGTGAATGAATCTGATCTCCCGGTTGGGTCCATGGGCATTGAGTGTGAATGGATCTGATCTGCTGGGCAGGTCCATGGGCATTGAGTGTGAATGGATCTGATCTCCCGGTTGGGTCCATGAGCATTGAGTGTGAATGGATCTGATCTGCCGGGCGGGTCCATGGGCATTGAGTGTGAATGGATCTGATCTCCCGGTTGGGTCTATAGGTATTGAGTGTGAATGGATCTGATCTCCCGGGTGGGTCTATGGGCATTGAGTGTGAATGGATCTGATTTCCCGGTTGGGTCTATGGGCATTGAGTGTGAATGGATCTGATCTCCCGGTTGGGTCTATAGGCATTGAGCGTGAATGGATCTGGTCTCTCGGTTGGGTCTATAGGCATTGAGCGTGAATGGATCTGGTCTCTCGGTTGGGTCTATAGGCATTGAGTGTGAATGGATCTGATCTCCCGGTTGGGTCTATAGGCATTGAGTGTGAATGGATCTGATCTCCCGGTTGGGTCTATAGGCATTGAGTGTGAATGGATCTGATCTCCCGGTTGGGTCTATGGGCATTGAGTGTATATGGATCTGATCTGCCGGGCGGGTCCATGGGCATTGATCGTGAATGGATCTGATCTACTGCCGCCACGGTGGGGACATGAGTGGTGCAGGTTCTGGAAGAAGCCAAGTATTCTCCCTATAATCCCTAATCCGTATAATCTGTACCGCAGGTTTCTAGACCTCATCCAGAAGCGTTTCCCGGACATCACCATCTCTCCCGGCTGGGTGACATTATATTTACCACCCATCATATCCAACAAAACGTACTCCAGAGAGATGGTGGAGAAGATGTACAACCTAGTGAAGGATTTACCCCAGAGAATCACCTTCCCGGCCCGGGCTGTCCTCACCTGGTCGGCCTGGGAGCATTTCTATTGGCTCCTGAAGCAATCTGACCGGTAAGTTGGGGGTCACAGATACCGATACAAGGAGTACAAAAAAAAGCAGCATAGAAACGACTATAAAGGGGTAGTTAACAAAAAAATTCCTTCAACTCAAGCGAGTACCAGAGATTTGTAATTTACTTCTATTTAAAAATCTTTCCAGTACTTATCAGCTGCTGGAGTGCGATAAGCGAGTGTCATGTTCTCCACACAGGTACAGCCTGACTCTATGGCAGGGGAGCTCAGACCCGCTACAACTCGACGACCTCCTGTCCATCCGCGCCAGCAGCGATCCGGATCAGGTCTACTATGATATATATGAGCCTCTGCTGTCAGAATTCAAGAAAGCAGCATGTAAGTGATCAGTGCCGAGTATGTGAGGGGACGTGACTAACCTCTTCTCCACCCCACATGCAGTTTATCTCTACAATGGTGGATCCAGTCTTAAAGGGGAAATATTTTTCTTTCAAATCAACTGGTTTCAGAAAGTTATAAAGACTTGTAAATTTGTTCTATTAAAAAATCTCACGTCTTCCCATACTTATCAGCTGCTGTATGTCTTGCAGGAAGTGGTGTATTCTCTCCAGTCTGACACAGTGCTCTCTGCTGCCACCTCTGTCTATGTCAGGAACTGTCCAGAGCAGCAGCAAATCCCCATAGAAAACCTCTCCTGCTCTGGACAGTTCCTGACATGGACAGAGGTGGCAGCAGAGAGCACTGTGTCAGACTGGAGAGAATACACCACTTCCTGCAAGACATACAGCAGATGATAAGTACTGGAGGACTGGAGATTTTTAAATAGAAGTAAATTACAAATCTGTATAACTTTCTGACACCAGATGATTTGAAAAAAAAAAAAAATAAATAAGTTGTTTCCTGTCTATTATGTACCATCAGCTTTATAACCGCCAGTGGCCCTCTAAAGGTCATGTATTATGGGTGAATTATCTGACTGGTTATTTATAGCGTGCGGGGACTCGGGAGCCGTGTCGGTGTTTGGCAGATCAGGTGACTTGCAGATCTGTTTCTTTATACTCTAGTCGTCCTATGAATAAGACGAATACGTCACCCAGAATGCGGCAATACTTGCACAATGCTTTTTAAGACTCACAAAATCCGTCACTTTTCAGACTCAAAAACATTTGTAAATCTAAAATCCAAATATGACAGTAAAATAGGTATAAAACGCGACTGTATTGTGAATCTAATGACATGATAACATGATATGATGGAGACGTGATATATACTTACCTGTCCCGCTCTGCCTCTGCGAGGCCATCCATTCTTCGCCATGGTCAGCAATTTCAGAGCACCCGGTGATGCCCCGCTCCAGACGGAATATGGAGTATTTTCTAGTATAGAGTATATACTAAGCTTCCAGTATTACCGTATTATCCTGGAGCAGGGGTGTAGCTAGGATTCATGGGGCCCCATAGCAAGAACCTGTACGGGCCCCACTATACTCACATGACCCAGCACAGTCCCACGGCGTTTGATTCTTTCAGATCCTCGGCGCACAAGTGACGCCCCCGGCAAGCCAGGAAGCTGGGATAATGGAACGCTGGGGGTGTCTGGGGGGGAAAGGAGGGTTGGAGGAACAGACCCATCACTGTCCAGGGGGGGTTGTTCATGGGCAGGAGGTGCAGGTGGAGGAGGGTGCCAACAGCTGCCATGCCTGACCCTGACCTCGTCACTGTCTGGGGGGTTTGTGCTGTTGGTCAAGTGCCAGACGGGGCACCATTTAATACCATTGAGGCAGGCTACGTGTATTCCGGAGGGGGCCCGGGCCCCATAGCAGTTGGGTGGTCTGCCTCCATGGTACTTACAACACTGTCCCAGATACAGATTCCAAATACAGTTGTTTAATACCTATTTTACAGCTGTATTTTGCATCTATCTTACTGTGTGTGAACATGACCTGTCACGTCTCTCTGCCTGGATTGGCCAGCACAGGCCTTGCATTCAGCCCATTCTCAGAAAAATCTTAACAATCGAGTCTTTCAGGCACATTCATCCCGTGCTCAATGTATGTGAGATCACATGACCTGGCTGAGGTGTGGCCCTATCATATAGCAGCTGCAGGGGCCTCCTTTATAGTGTGCACTGACATCTATTTGTCTCCCTACCTATAGTTTCCCCTTTTCGTCACCCATCAGGTTTCCGTTCTTTTTAGTACACTGAAAGGTGTAAAATTTCTTCTCGTTTGGCCATTTGTGTGTGGAGGTTTTTGTTCAGGGCTTTGTGTTATGTCATTTCTCTAATGTATAAATATATATATATATGGGGCTAGAAGCGTTGGATATCGGTGACACTTAGAGCTGTCCGCCTCCGCTATGTAACCTTACCACACTGATTTATAACGTCTTTTCTAAGTGGATTCAAGCAGGAAGAAGCTGTTCTATTCCGGGGGAATCCTCCAGAGGTTCTTCCAGTCTGATGATGAGAAGGACGGAATCCAAGTGAAGTGGTTCGATGCTGAGAAAAACATCTCCACCGTACAGAGTCTTTTAGCAAGTAAGAAAAGTATCTCCAGTGATAGAGTAGTATGACCTCCATAATGACCCCACAGCGGTGACATCTGGAAGTAAAGGCAGCATACGTGTCACTTACCAGGCTCAGATCTATGATACATGTCACTTAGGCTAGGTTCACACTGCATTTTCAGCATCCGTTTAACGGTTTTTTTTTTTTAACGTCCAGAAAAATAGGGTCAGCAACGTTTTTTGGTCCGTTTTGGTCCGCCAAAAAAAACGGATCCGTTTTTTTTTATAATGGAAGTCAATGGAAAAACGGATGCACACAAATGAATCCGTTTTTTGCAATCCGTTTTTCATGCGTTTTTTTCAAAAAACGGATGCGTTAAACGGATGCTGAAAACGCAGTGTGAACCTAGCCTTACCAGGCTCAGATCTATGATACATGTCACTTACCAGGCTCAGATCTATGATACATGTCACTTACCAGGCTCAGATCTATGATACGTCACTTACCAGGCTCATATCTATGGTCCATGTCACCACGCTCAGATCTATTATACATGTCACTTACCAGGCTCAGATCTATTATACATGTCACTTACCAGGCTCATATCTATGATACATGTCACTTACCAGGCTCAGATCTATGATACGTCACTTACCAGGCTCATATCTATGGTCCATGTCACCACGCTCAGATCTATTATACATGTCACTTACCAGGCTCAGATCTATTATACATGTCACTTACCAGGCTCAGATCTATTATACATGTCACTTACCAGGCTCAGATCTATGGTACGTCACTTACCAGGCTCAGATCTATGGTCCATGTCACCACGCTCAGATCTATTATACATGTCACTTACCAGGCTCAGATCTATTATACATGTCACTTACCAGGCTCAGATCTATGGTACGTCACTTACCAGGCTCAGATCTATGATACTTGTCACTTACCAGGCTCATATCTGATACTTGTCACTTACCAGGCTCAGATCTATGATACATGTCACCTACCACGCTCAGATCTATGGGAATTTTAGTTTTGCAAGAGCTAAATTTGAATATTCGACCTACAGCTACTGAAACCAAGTGGCCGCCCATAAAGATGAGGGAATCTACAGTGAGATTCTGCAAACCCAAACCTGAAGTATTGGCTGTCACTTCTATTAGTCTAGAAAAAGTCATGTTCTGATTCCCCAGAGAAATCTGGTATGGCCGATCCCTGAGCGATCTCAGACTCTTACATCAGACTTCTCCGGGAAGTCGAAACTGTTGGAAAGCAGAACAACTCAACTTGGATCCAGCAAATCTTTCGGTAGATTCCCTCATCTCTAGTCATTTTATAGGAAGATGATTGATACATAGAATACTCCAGATGATACTCGGGGTTCTTCACATGGTTCCTCTCCTCTCTCTCTACTATAGGTGAATCGGGAATGATTACCCTCCAAGTCGAAGCACAGAAAAGTTCTTCTCCCCCGATGGTGAACTTCACCAAGTCATCGGCAGCATTTCCACTGGAAGATCTTCTAAAGTCGATCAATGACGGCAAAAATCTCTGGGGAGTTTTCCTTAAACCAAAAGACCATGTATCACTCAACGGGACGCTCCAGGTCCTAAAGAGACTCAATGACCAGAAACTCCTATATCTTCCCGTGTGGATTGGCATGGATGTGTCTTATGGAAGTTTCAGCACACCTGGGTATATCTACGGAGAAGACTTTATTGGTAGCATCAGGGCCATCTTCTCAGCTGTCACAGTTGCTCCCGGTTGGCCCAAAGAACGGATGGACCTGGGTTACACTGAGCCGATGGTGCAGGATATGCTAAAACTCTGCAAAGGACTCTGGCAGGAGGTCTCATTCCAGCTAGAGGCAGTCAACTTGGCCACCACCTGGCACAATGTATTAGGTCTAATAAAGGTCTCCCCCATGTATACGCTGACTGTGGAGCACACCACCGAGCAAGGAACATTTATGGATGGGTACCATGGACTGATGGCCATCAGAACTCACACCGAAAATGGTGTCTATTACAAACTGCCACCAGATCATTGGTATTCGTTCATGACAAGTATCTACAGCACGTAGAAGGACACTCACTTGATGGACAATACTGTGGGACCAAATTAAATTGTATAAACTTTGATTAATTTCACCTTAAAATTTGTAAAAAAAAAATCCAGTAGTTGACGATGAGGGATATATAGAGTGTATTATAGAGGTAGAGACCTGCTGGAGGATGGTGACATGGTTCTATAGCATCCGCTTGGCTTTTATAAGAGGTAAAGGACATTGGGGAGAAGGCCAAGTGTCACCAGACAGACGGAAGTTTTGGCAAGTCTATTTATAAAATGGGTCTATTAGAAATACAGTAAAACCTCTCCAAAAGACCACCTCATTGAGAAGACCACCATGTTGAAGAGCCCACTTCTCTATCCAGATGACCTTATAGAGAAGATTACCTCCCTATCCAGATCACCTTATAGAGAAGATTACCTCCCTATCCAGATCACCTTATAGAGAAGATTACCTCCCTATCCAGATCACCTTATAGAGAAGATTACCTCCCTATCCAGATCACCTTATAGAGAAGATTACCTCCCTATCCAGATCACCTTATAGAGAAGATTACCTCCCTATCCAGATCACCTTATAGAGAAGATTACCTCCCTATCCAGATCACCTTATAGAGAAGATTACCTCCCTATCCAGATCACCTTATAGAGAAGATTACCTTCCTATTCAGACCACCTAATTGAGAAGACCACCTCTCTATACAGACCACCTCATTGAGAAGACCACCCCTTATCCACACTAGATTTCATGTTCCAGATGATCAGTTCACCAAACATTATACAGCACTCACCATCTTCTCTGAGAGGATCACCCCTTTAGAAAACCACCTTTAAAATCACTTTTGGGTGGTCTTCAGAGGGGTTTCACTGTATATTGATTCAACATCTGAACGTGTAATTTGCAAATCTATAAAATATAGTTTTGTCCTACAATGATCGACTCCATTCCATTCATTACAGACAGTGATATGACATACACTCCATGTAGTTCCATGTGGTTTCATGCTTACATCTATTAGCCAGACAGAAGGGGTCTCCAAAGAGTAGTCAATTGATTTTAATGGGAGTTGTGTAATGCTTCATTTGTCCTGTGGTGGCGCTGCAGAGGTAATTAGACACTTGCTGCCATATTCTTTCACAGATTACAGCTGACTCTGGAGGCAGGCCCGGACTGACAATCTAGCGAACCTAGAAAATGCCCGGTGGGCCATGCAGGACAGTATCCTAAAGCAGAGGAACTGATCCGGATAGAGCAAAGCAGCCAAGAGCCTATGTACTCTATCTCACAGGGCAAGTGACACCGAGACACTTTGCTAAACTAAGGTAATTAGGACTGGGGCTTTTGTCCCCCTGATAGGATGGGTAACTTGACACTGCAGGGCAAAAGGTGGTATAGTGACAAAGTTCGAAACACGGGCAAAAGTATTCTTCTTTCAAGTATTCTTCTTCTTCTAAAGTTCCGGCAAAGCACATTACTAAATTGGTTTGGGATCTACTCCACTCCACTACTCTGAATTCTCTCTACTCTTCTCAGCACGAAACCAAGTCAGCACTGCTACGCTAATCCACTCTCTACCTCGGCAGCTCTCAGTACAGATCTAGTGAAGTCAAGTCTGTATCAGTCACGTATCATTCATCTGTATTCTAGAAGATTTATCAGTAAAAAGAAAGAGATTATTTATTCTACTGGGACTCGGTGATCATTACACCAGCACCTACACACAAGCTACACCGTCCTTGGGTCATTTCCCCTTTTTGTGGGTGGCGGTACCGACAGTCTGGGTGGGTCATATCTCCACTCTGGACCACCGTGATAAGCACCTAAGGGACCCATCACAGCCCGGCAGGTCACCGACCATTGGGGAAGGGTATAGCCAGCCGCAGACAACAAGCAGGTATCCAACCACACCTGTGTGCTGAGTTAGCACTGGCGTCACGACAACCTCCTAACAGGCTGAGTTATACTCCACCGACCAACCACCATAGAAGTGGCGTCACCCAGAACTACTTAACAGGGGACTGGTCGCAGAGGTACCACATATATATCAGGGGAGTGCCTGCTGGCTGTGTGTATATATATATATCGGGGGTGTGCCTGCTGGCTGTGTATATATATATATATATATCGGGGGGGTGCCTGCTGGCTGTGTGTATATATATATGGGGGGAGTGGCTGCTGGCTGTGTGTATATATATATCGGGGGGGGGTGCCTGCTGGCTGTGTGTATATATATATATTATATATATATATATATATATATATATATACATATATATCGGGGGTGTGCCTGCTGGCTGTGTGTATATATATATATATATGGGGGGAGTGGCTGCTGGGTGTGTATATATATATATATATATATATATATATATATGTTGGGGGAGTGGCTGCTGGCTGTGTGTATATATATATATATTATATATATATTGGGGGAGTGCCTGCTGCGTGTATATATATCAGGGGAGTTCCTGCTGGGTGTATATATATATATATATATATATGGAATGTCTGCTGGGTGTATATATATTGGGGGAATGTCTGCTGGGTGTATATATATTGGGGGAATGTCTGCTGGGTGTATATAGATTGGGGAGTGCCTGCTGGGTGTGTATTTATTGGGGGAGTGCCTGTTGGGTGTATATTTATTGGGGGAGTGCCTGCTGGGTGTATATAGATTGGGGAGTGCCTGCTGGGTATAATATATATTATTAGGGGAGTGTCTGCTGGGTATAATTAATATATATATATATATATATATATATATATATATATATATATATATTATATTAGGGGAGTGCCTGCTGGGTGTATATAGATTGGGGAGTGCCTGCTGGGTATAATATATATTATTAGGGGAGTGTCTGCTGGGTATAATTAATATATATATATATATATATATATATATATATATATATATATATATATTATATTAGGGGAGTGCCTGCTGGGTATAAAATATATATATATATATATATATATATATATATATATATATATATTATATTAGGGGAGTGCCTGCTGGGTATAAAATATATATATATATATATATATATATATATATATATTTATTATATAATATATATATATATATTATATTAGGGGAGTGTCTGCTGGATATATAAGTCAGGGGAGCGACTGACAAGTACTTGTACATGGCTGCGGCTTCTCTTTCAGCACCACCTCTGTCTACTGGCTGTGTCTGGTATTGCAGTTCGGCTTTCTGAAGTAAATGGGCGGACCTGCAATAGAAGGCCTGTGTATCACCCATCCACAGGATGATTATTGGGGGGGGAGGGTCTGAACAATAGATCACTCTCCCCCCCCCTCCACACACACTGTGAAATAGTGATCCCCACTCCTTGTGAATAGAGCGGCTGTTCACCTGAGCGTCCCTCGTGTCGTTCACTGTATATTCTAGTGACGGTGATGGCCTATATAGGTCCCATTGGCAGTGAATAGGGCGGCCATCTTGCAGTGTTGGTTCTGTTTGAGCAGTACTAGTGAGGTTCTTGGCTGAATACACGATATATATGTTGTTACATGGTAATTCTTTATTATGATCTACATGAAACCGGCGCACCGCACACTCAGACACCGACGAGAAGATTTCCCCCCATTATTCTATGCGACACCTCAAGAAAAGTCCAAATCCCACAAGTAACATCAGAAACACCAAAAGTGCTTTATGTGCAGAGTATGTGAGGATGAGTGAGCTGGACCCCGGCGCAGCGGTGACCCCCGCTCTCCATCATCAGCACTAGGCCGCACTCCTCCTCCTCGCCTGGCGACCTCAGATTTCGGCTACAGCCGGACGGGTGATGGACACGTTAGGTTCTCGCTCCAGCTGGGGGTCTATGGATATACAACCGGCCTCATGGCTCCTTTATATTCTCAAAGAGAAATCGCTCACAGGCTTGGTAAGTCTTGGCAAAGTCGGATGACAGTCCGGCGATGTTGGTGGTGACTTGTGAGACGAGTCCAGGGGTAAACTGATTGTAATAGGAGATCTGAGGGCGACATAAAAAGAGGTAATATTCTTATACAACTCCAGGTCAAGTCGGCAAGTCTATTGAACTCTCCAATGGGGAGGGACATGTATGTGCCTCTGGTGTACACAGATTTGCCCCTTTTCTGTGATATATGCCGCCTGTAACCCCTCTGGCCTGATGGACGGGCTGTGGCAGCGTGGCAGGGAGGAAGCGTGACCTCCCCCAATCCTCATTTATCAAGGTTTATGCCTGAAAACACCTACTCTAGAGCAGGAGCAGGGCCGGCCTTAGGGTAAATGGCGCCCTGTGCGAAACCTTTCTTTCGGCGCCCCCCCCCCCCCCCCCCCGACACCTTTAAAGTAACATAAAGCTTCCTGCCCTCCAGACAACGCCCATCACCCGACCCCCCTGCCATGCACACAACTACCCACGCCAAACACACAACTACCTTACCCCTCAGCCATACACACAACTACTCTGCCCCCCAGCCATAAATGCAACTACCCCTCCGCCATTCACACATCTACCCCCTCCAGCCATATACACAACAACCAACCCCTCCAGCCATACACACAATTACCACTCCCAGCCCCCAAACAACTACCACCCTCAGCTCCCCAAACTACCACCCCAGCCCCCCACACAGCTACCCACAAATACACACAGACACACACAGTACATGCAGACACACACATAAGCCTCCACGCCAAGGGTCTATTCATACAAGGGCAGGTACACTAAGGATTTTCTGCAGGTTTGAGTGCAGAAAATCTGCAGTCTATCAGCAAAGTGGAAATGAAACTTAAAGGGAAACAATCAACCCAATTGGGCGATATGGTTCCCAGGAGCGCTGTATAAAGCTCCTGCAGCAGCCGCGGCACGTACCAGCTGCGGCTGCTGCAAAAGCTTTATACCAGAGAAAAACACGTTTTATTCTCTTGGTGCGTGACAGGCAGAGGCAGGGGGGTAGTCATCTGGGTGGCTCACCGTCTGTGTCTAGTCACCACTCTCTGCCTGTCAGCACGCTCGGAGGGATGATTGACAGGAAGAGAGGTATGTTACTGGCCTCTATGGCCTCCGCCCACATGACTACCTTCCCGCTTCTGCCTGTTGTGCGCCTGGGGAATATAACTCATTTTTCTCCAGTATAAATATATTGCAGCAACTGCGGCCGGTATGTCCTGCGGCTGCTGCAGGAGCTTCATACAGCGCTCCTGGGAACCATATCAGCCCAGTTGGGCTGATTGGTTCTCTTTAAATGTCTTCTTCTACGTACACACAGACACATGACAGAGAAATGTACACACACACACATGACAGAGCTATGTATACACACACACACAGACACGCCGGAGCTATGTACACACACACACGCCAGAGCTATGTACACACACACACAGACACGACAGAGAAATGTACACACACACACATGACAGAGAAATGTACACACACACACACGCCAGAGCTATGTACACACACACAGACACATGACAGAGAAATGTACACACACACACAGACACGCCGGAGCTATGTACACACACACAGACACGACAGAGCTATGTACACACACAGACACATGACAGAGAAATGTACACACACACACACACACACACAGACACATGACAGAGCTATGTACACACACACAGACACATGACAGAGCTATGTACACACACACAGACACATGACAGAGCTATGTACACACACAGACACATGACAGAGCTATGTATACACACACACACAGACACATGACAGAGCTATGTACACACACACATACGCCAGAGCTATGTACACACACACACACAGACACATGACAGAGCTATGTACACACACACAGACACATGACAGAGCTATGTACACACACAGACACATGACAGAGCTATGTATACACACACACACAGACACATGACAGAGCTATGTACACACACAGACACACACACACGACAGAGCTATGTACACACACACACGACAGAGCTATGTACACACACAGACACACGCCAGAGCTATGTATACACACACACACACACACACACACACGACAGAGCTATCTATACACACACACACATGACAGAGCTATGTACACACACACAGACACACGCCAGAGCTATGTATACACACACACACACGCCAGAGCTATGTACACACACACACAGACACATGACAGAGCTATGTACACACACAGACACATGACAGAGCTATGTATACACACACACAGACACATGACAGAGCTATGTACACACACAGACACATGACAGAGCTATGTACACACACAGACACATGACAGAGCTATGTATACACACACACACACAGACACATGACAGAGCTATGTACACACACACACGCCAGAGCTATGTACACACACACACAGACACATGACAGAGCTATGTACACACAGACACATGACAGAGCTATGTATACACACACACACAGACACATGACAGAGCTATGTACACACACACACACACAGACACATGACAGAGCTATGTACACACACACACACACACACACACACACACACACACACGCCAGAGCTATGTACACACACACACACACACACACACACACACGCCAGAGCTATGTACACACACACATGACAGAGCTATGTACACACACACAGACACATGACAGAGCTATGTATACACACACACAGACACGCCGGAGCTATGTACACACACACAGACACATGACAGAGCTATGTACACACACACACACATGACAGAGCTATGTACACACACACACACACATGACAGAGCTATGTATACACACACACAGACACGCCGGAGCTATGTACACACACACAGACACATGACAGAGCTATGTACACACACACAGACACATGACAGAGCTATGTACACACACAGACACATGACAGAGCTATGTACACACACACAGACACATGACAGAGCTATGTATACACACACACACAGACACATGACAGAGCTATGTATACACACACACACACACATGACAGAGCTATGTATACACACACACACAGACACATGACAGAGCTATGTACACACACACACATGACAGAGAAATGTACACACACACACACGCCAGAGCTATGTACACACACACAGACACATGACAGAGAAATGTACACACACACACAGACACGCCGGAGCTATGTACACACACACAGACACGACAGAGCTATGTACACACACAGACACATGACAGAGAAATGTACACACACACACACACACACACACAGACACATGACAGAGCTATGTACACACACACAGACACATGACAGAGCTATGTACACACACACAGACACATGACAGAGCTATGTACACACACAGACACATGACAGAGCTATGTATACACACACACACAGACACATGACAGAGCTATGTACACACACACATACGCCAGAGCTATGTACACACACACACACAGACACATGACAGAGCTATGTACACACACACAGACACATGACAGAGCTATGTACACACACAGACACATGACAGAGCTATGTATACACACACACACAGACACATGACAGAGCTATGTACACACACAGACACACACACACGACAGAGCTATGTACACACACACACGACAGAGCTATGTACACACACAGACACACGCCAGAGCTATGTATACACACACACACACACACACACACACACACGACAGAGCTATCTATACACACACACACATGACAGAGCTATGTACACACACACAGACACACGCCAGAGCTATGTATACACACACACACACGCCAGAGCTATGTACACACACACACAGACACATGACAGAGCTATGTACACACACAGACACATGACAGAGCTATGTATACACACACACAGACACATGACAGAGCTATGTACACACACAGACACATGACAGAGCTATGTACACACACAGACACATGACAGAGCTATGTATACACACACACACACAGACACATGACAGAGCTATGTACACACACACACGCCAGAGCTATGTACACACACACACAGACACATGACAGAGCTATGTACACACAGACACATGACAGAGCTATGTACACACACACACACACAGACACATGACAGAGCTATGTACACACACACACACACACACACACACACACGCCAGAGCTATGTACACACACACACACACACACACACACACACGCCAGAGCTATGTACACACACACATGACAGAGCTATGTACACACACACAGACACATGACAGAGCTATGTACACACACACACATGACAGAGCTATGTACACACACACAGACACATGACAGAGCTATGTACACACACACACACATGACAGAGCTATGTACACACACACACAGACACATGACAGAGCTATGTACACACACACAGACACATGACAGAGCTATGTATACACACACACACAGACACATGACAGAGCTATGTACACACACACAGACACATGACAGAGCTATGTACACACACACAGACACATGACAGAGCTATGTATACACACACACACAGACACATGACAGAGCTATGTATACACACACACAGACAGGCCAGAGCTATGTACACACACAGACAGGCCCATCACACAGACATTCACAGACACTTACTTTTCATTCTGGCCTCGGCTCCAGGCCTGCACTTATCTCCATCATCCTCTCCTCATGACTTTGCAGCCTGCAGGCCTTCCCCCTTACCTTCTGCACCGACTGCAGAGCTGTATAAAGGAGGGGGCAGACATCACTGCAGGGGGAGGGGGACCAGGACAGAGAAGAGGGGGCCACAGCTCTTCACTGGATCTTCTGTGGTATGTCCAGCCTGGGAGCTGCTGAGAGGGAGGGGGGGCATCCACGGAGAGTGCAGGAGGGGGAGGGGGGATGGAGCCGGTCTCTTCCCTATGTCTGGCAGCTGCTGGAGGCTCCTCAATCCAGCAGGGGCCCTCAGCAAGCCCACCAGGCATGAAAGAGGGCGGGCGGCCAGCTGGAAGGGCGCTCCAGCAGACAGGCAGCACATCTAACGTCCATAGATGTGCAGTGCAGCTCTCTGTCTGCCAGAGCGCCCCCTAGCTGGCCGGGAGTGAGGCGCCCTGTGCAAGTGCACAGCTCGCACACCCCAAAGGCCGGCCCTGAGTAGGAGTACATTTTTGTACAATTCCTGTGCCAAGTGCAGTTCCCATCGTATTCACTGAGAGGCATGCGTCTCTTAGTGAATCAGGCGGGGTAATTAGGGGCAGCCTAATTTAAGACTTGCATATAAGTACGCCGGTCTTAAAGGGGAACTATTGGCAGGCGAGAGGAATCTAATCTGCCGATATGTCCCTATTACACAGGAGACGCCGAGGACGAAGGTATGTCTCTTATAGTATGTGTCTCTTATAATATGTCTCTTATAGCGCGTCCCTTATAGCGCGTCCCTTATAGCGCGTCCCTTATAGCGCGTCCCTTATAGCGCGTCTCTTATAGTATGTCTTTTATAGTGTGTCCCTTAAAGTATGTCTCTTATAGCGTGTCTCTTATAGCATGTCTCTTATAGTGTGTCTCTTATAGCGTGTCTCTTATAGCGCGTCTCTTACAGTGTGTCCCTTATAGTGTGTCTCTTATAGTGTGTCTCTTATAGTGTGTCCCTTATAGTGTGTCTCTTATAGTGTGTCCCTTATAGTGTGTCTCTTATAGTGTGTCTCTTATAGTGTGTCCCTTATAGTGTGTCTCTTATAGTGTGTCCCTTATAGTGTGTCTCTTATAGTGTGTCTCTTATAGTGTGTCCCTTAAAGTATATAGGAAACAAAAAACACAGGGCAGAGCGCCACATCGCATAACACTGTGCGTTCAAAGGGAAGACTGATATAGATAGGAACGTATAGGTTTACGCTCACCTGGTGTGGTTGTGATGAGCCACAACCACTATGAAGTGCATCAATGGAAACAGACAGAGGGTCGCTGCAGGGAACTCTCAACCGCAAACACAAGGTGTGCGTAATAAATGCCAAAGTCCAAGAAAAAAGGAGATATTGTCCCCGCGCAGACCATATATAATATAACTATTTTATTGGTATAGATAAATCCATGGGTAACGCGTTTCGAGAGTGCATAGCTCCCTTTATCAAACCACCAGGATAATGAAGGTCATACACAAACATGAGGTCCATATATACCCCAGCACATATACACAACACCTGCCCACAATTGTGTCAAGACAGAAACAGAAATCCACATCAAAATCAAAATTTAAATCAAAAACACATCCTAACATAACATATAATACAGCTGTAACATCTAGTGTCTAGCATAACTCGAAATCCATATGGTCTTACCCTGCGCTCACTCATGGCGTCTCCTCGGAGCTCAGCGTCGGTCAAGGACCTTTGCGCATGCGTACTTCGATTCATGGTTCCTAAGCAACCAGAGACGCTCCAGGTCCTGTATGTAATAGTTGTAGGAGACGCTACAGGTCCTGTGTGTAATAGTCGTAGGGGACTATATATTCTCACCACATTGGGTTTATATTAAGGTGGAAATCCTATTATGTAGTGGTCGGTTATTAGAAGAAAAGTAAATCTCTTTCTATATATACATATATTGGTAGCGACTCTATCAATATCGGTACCTAAATGACTAAATGGAGGAATGAATCAATGTGCAACTACATATGTGAATAAATAAATATATATATATAAAAATACATTGCTGCAATTATATATGTATACAAAAATATATATATATATAAAAAATATATTAATGGTGTAATATATATAAAAAGATTAAATAAAAAAAAATTAAATAAAAACACTAGCCTTTTGGAAAAAGGGTTATCATTTTGTCCCACTGATAAGATTAATGAATTTAATCTGTTCATAGATCTGAACAACTTCATTAGAAAACTCACTCTCACTAGACATTTTGCTATGAAAGAGTTCGGAGACAACTGATGGAATCCCCCCTGTCGACAGTTCATTATTAACATCATGTGTTGGTGATATGGATGAACCCCCCATCATCCATACAGACCTTAAACCCAAATCTACCTTTTACCCCCTACACTCAAGGGGTCATAACATCGACACTTTTTTCTCTCTGGTGGCTACAGATTTTAAATCTATCAATTCTTATAGGGTTAAAAGTAACAATCTCACGAGAGCAGAGAGGATAGCCATGCAGAACCTGGCAACTAATGACAACATAGTTATACGTGGAGCTGATAAGGGAGGGGGGGTTGTTGTGCAAGACAGGACGGATTATGTTAAGGAGGCTAGTTGTATTCTGTCTGACCGTGACTATTACTTACCCCTCAAAAAGGATACTACACCAGATTTTGTTAGTGATTTTTATGGACTAGTGGATGATGCGTATATGGAAGGTATCTTATCCAAAAAAGAGAAAGATTTTATTAAGATTTTAAATCCCACTACTCCTATTTTTTATCATCTTCCTAAACTGCATAAAGATACACTTAATCCCCCGGGTCGTCCGATTATTGCTGGCATTAATTCACTAACAAGCAATCTTTCACAATACATTGATGTGCTATTACAAAAATATGTTTTTAAATTAGATTCATACTTGCGGGATTCAGCCAGCCTGATTAAGCATTTGAAAAACATCGCATGGCAACCCACGTATCTATGGGTGACATTGGATGTAGCGGCCCTGTATAGCAACATCCCACATGATAGAGGAGTGTTAGCGGTAGAACAACACATCATGGAGGATCGATCTATGTCAAGGAAACAAAGAAATTTTATCTTGAACAGCATTAAATTCATTTTAAAACATAATGTATTTAATTTTAATGGACAGTTTTTTATACAGAGCCGAGGGACCGCGATGGGCACGCGTTTCGCACCCAGTTTTGCGAACATTTACATGGGTGAATTTGAAAAGACATATATACAGATGCCCAACAAGTGGTCCGATAACATTGTCATGTACAAACGCTACATCGACGACTTGATATTTATATGGAATGGCAGCAAAGATAGTTTGATGGATTTTGTGCAATATCTAAACATGAATGACTGGGGGCTGAGGTTTACATTTACATATTCAGAATCCAACATTGAATATTTAGATTTGGTTTTATGTGCTAATGATGATACTGTTTACACAAAAACCTATTTTAAGAAGGTAGATTGCAATAGCCTTTTAGATTTTAGGAGTTCACATTATAAAAAGTGGAAGACCACGGTCCCCTTTGGACAATTTAAACGACTGAGACGAAACTGTACTAAGGTTAAGGATTACAAAATCCAAAGCAGGGTTATGACCAAACGTTTCAAAGAAAAACACTATCCAACACGAGTCATTAACAATGCATACCTGGCAGCTTTGGATCTTACCCAGGACGCCTGTCTGATAGTGAAAGATGACCATACCCGAACATTAAGGAATGGTGCCGTTTCTAAAAATGATTTTAAAAATAATTTTATCACCACTTTTAATCATTCGGCCAAAAATATTAGAAAAATCCTTTCCAAACACTGGCATATACTACAGAACGATCCATATCTGAAGGATGCCCTTCCAAAAAATCCTGGCATTACCTATAGGAGAGCTAGAACTCTCAGGAATCACATTGCCCCGAGTAAATTAAGAGTTATCAATCCACTCACCAAGTCTGAATTAGGCTCAAAACCATATGGCAGCTATAGATGCAACAATGCACGATGTAAATGTTGCTCGAGTATTAAACACAATTTTCATGAATTTAAGAGTAACATCACTGGTGATACTTTTGCGATCAATCATTTCATGAATTGTGCTACCTCATATGTTATATATCTATTAGAGTGTCCGTGCGGGTTACAGTATGTGGGGAGAACACAGATGAGCCTGCGCACTAGATTGAATAAACATAGATCCAACGTCATAAATAAATTTGATAAACATAGCGTGTCACGACACGCCAGTATCTGTCAGGATGGGTCTTTCAATAAGTTCTCCATTGTGCCTATAGAACATGTTCCCCCGGGGCATAATAATCGCTTTGCCACACTCAGACGTAGAGAAATGTTTTGGATATACAAGATCTCGTCACTCATACCCTGGGGTTTGAATGAGGCTATTGAGAGCAATATATAATAATAGACACAAATAGAGAATTAAGTTATTCCATCTCTATTGTGATTTTTTATTGTGTTCTTTTATCGTGATTTTTATAGTGTCATCATAAACCAAATTCATAAATGAGATGTGGATCGGTATTTTCTATATCAATTTTTTTTTTTTTTTTTTTTATTTAATCTTTTTATATATATTACACCATTAATATATTTTTTATATATATATATATTTTTGTATACATATATAATTGCAGCAATGTATTTTTATATATATATATATTTATTTATTCACATATGTAGTTGCACATTGATTCATTCCTCCATTTAGTCATTTAGGTACCGATATTGATAGAGTCGCTACCAATATATGTATATATAGAAAGAGATTTACTTTTCTTCTAATAACCGACCACTACATAATAGGATTTCCACCTTAATATAAACCCAATGTGGTGAGAATATATAGTCCCCTACGACTATTACACACAGGACCTGTAGCGTCTCCTACAACTATTACATACAGGACCTGGAGCGTCTCTGGTTGCTTAGGAACCATGAATCGAAGTACGCATGCGCAAAGGTCCTTGACCGACGCTGAGCTCCGAGGAGACGCCATGAGTGAGCGCAGGGTAAGACCATATGGATTTCGAGTTATGCTAGACACTAGATGTTACAGCTGTATTATATGTTATGTTAGGATGTGTTTTTGATTTAAATTTTGATTTTGATGTGGATTTCTGTTTCTGTCTTGACACAATTGTGGGCAGGTGTTGTGTATATGTGCTGGGGTATATATGGACCTCATGTTTGTGTATGACCTTCATTATCCTGGTGGTTTGATAAAGGGAGCTATGCACTCTCGAAACGCGTTACCCATGGATTTATCTATACCAATAAAATAGTTATATTATATATGGTCTGCGCGGGGACAATATCTCCTTTTTTCTTGGACTTTGTCCCTTAAAGTATGTCTCTTATAGCGTGTCTCTTATAGCATGTCTCTTATAGTGTGTCTCTTATAGCGTGTCTCTTATAGTGTGTCCCTTATAGTGTGTCTCTTATAGTGTGTCCCTTATAGTGTGTCTCTTATAGGATGTCTCTTATAGTGTGTCTCTTATAGTGTGTCTCTTATCGTATATGTCTCTTATAGTATGTCTCTTATAGTGTGTCTCTTATAGTGTGTCCCTTATAGTATGTCTCTTATAGTGTGTCTCTTATAGTGTGCCTCTTACAGTGTGCCTTTTACAGTGTGTCTCTTACCGTGTGTCCCTTATAGTGTGTCTCTTATAGTGTGCCTCTTACAGTGTGTCCCTTATAGTGTGTCTCTTATAGTGTGCCTCTTACAGTGTGTCTCTTATAATATGTCTCTTATAGCGTGTCTCTTATAGTATGTCTCTTATAGTGTGTCCCTTAAAGTATGTCTCTTATAGTGTGCCTCTTACAGTGTGTCCCTTATAGTGTGTCTCTTATAGTGTGTCCCTTATAGTATGTCTCTTACAGTGTGTCTCTTATAGTGTGCCTCTTACAGTGTGTCTCTTATAGCGTGTCTCTTATAGCGTGTCCCTTATAGCGTGTCCCTTATAGCGTGTCTCTTATAGCGTGTCTCTTATAGCGTGTCTCTTATAGCGTGTCTCTTATAGCGTGTCTCTTATAGCGTGTCTCTTATAGCGTGTCTCTTATAGCGTGTCTCTTATAGCGTGTCTCTTATAGCGTGTCTCCCTTATAGTGTGCCTCTTACAGTGTGCCTCTTATAGTGTGCCTCTTATAGTGTGCCTCTTATAGTGTGTCCCTTATAGTGTGTCCCTTATAGTGTACCTCTTACAGTGTGTCCCTTATAGTATGCCCCATATAACAAGTACCCTATAGTGTGTCTCCTTGGTGCCGTTCCGGTGCAGTTAGTAGTTTGCTCCACTGTTTGGTAAGACCGTTAGGAGCACCGCCCGACCCCATAGCGCCAATCTGGCCCAGGCCAACCAGCTCCATTCATTATCATTAGAAAGGGGAGGCTGGCTGGGGGACGATCTGCGCTATGGGAGGTGGGCAATATAACGCCAACGGCCATGAAAGTTACTTCCAAGACTTTGCATTTTCATTTCATACCAAAACGTTGCGCCCCTGTCGGCCCTGCGGTGCGGCGACGGCTGGAATAAAACCTCCTGAAATGAATAACTCCAGGGGTCAAATCAGCATCAGTGCCCGAGAGCAACAGGAACCTCCATTAGCTGCATCCTTGTCTCTAACATAGCTGCAGCCTAACGGGGGTCTCCCTGCTCGCTCCTAAAGGGAGGACGTCCCATACAACGTTACCTTTGTCATAGGGCCTTGTGACCAGATACAGAATCCAGAGCAGAGGGTCTCTCCTCGGGTGTACTCAGCACAGGGGGGATGGGTGGGAAGGGAAACGGAGCGAAAGGCAACAACGTAAGGGTCCCTGGGGAAGACAATACACAGTGAGCATTATAATATATATATATATATATATATATATATATATATATATATATATATATATATATGAGATAGAATGAGAGCTGACCCGACATCGCAGGGCGGCCGCCGAGAAGCCAGGATGATGAAATCTTGCAGTTTGCCGTCTGCGCTATTCACGGTGCTGACTACATGGTAAATGGCGTCGTCTTCATTCACTTGCTGGAGTAGCCGGCACTTCCTGAGGAGAAGACATGATGTATGAGGATACAGGGCAGGATCATTCCGCCAAGTCCCTTTTCCTTCTCTCACTTGTAATACTTGTCCCATTCGCTGCGTCGGCTCAGATCAGACAGTAAGTTGAAGGTTTGTTTGGCGTTGGTGGATACGATCATTTCGACCTTGAAGGAGAGAAATTTGCCGTCCTCCAGGGTGTAGAGCCGAACCTGTGAGCAGATGAGGATACATAGAGTGTACGTCATCTCTGTGCAGCGGCACACATCCTACACGCATCAGTCACTATGCACAGCATTATTTTATTCTTGCTTTGTACTTATAACAAAACCATTTTCTCCATGTGTCTTTATAAAAAATTTTGCTTATTTTTGCCTCTGCAGTTTACTGTGTGACATCTCTTTCTTTCTATACATGGACACGGCCTATAGGATGCTCCACGGCTGTCTTTTATCCGCTGTATGAGCTGTCCTCATGAGCTGATGTACAACTCCCTCCCCCTTCCTGTTCATATCTACTACAATATATGGCAACAGCTAAATGGTAGGAAATTTCCAATGAAGACTTTTAAGACAGTTGCTTTAATTTGCACTTAGGGGAAAAATTAATTAAAGAATTGTAAAAATCCTTTAGTAATGGCTGCGTGACCCCATTTCAGGGAGGAGCTGTAACACTGTAATCCTGCCCACATGTAGCTACTTATCATGAGGTAATGACGACATCACATCATTGACAGAATTTGATATAACATCTTGTGTAAAGGTGGTGATCCAATTCAGCAATACCTTAAAGGGGGTCTCCAGGATTAAAAAAAGCACAGCTACTTTATAAAAAAAAAAAAAAAAGTGCCACCCCTGTCTTCAGGTTGTGAGGGGTATTACACCTCTGCTCCATTCACCTCAATAGACTCCCAAACTGAGGACGAGTGATGCCGTTTCTGAAAGCGGCCATCTTTTTCCAACCATGGAGAACCACTTTAAATGGGCTATCCCAGTATAAAAACCCATCCCCTATCCATGGAGAAGTAGAGCAGTATATGGGTGACGGGGTCCATCCACTGACAGGACTTCCAGGTACAATGTTCGGCTATGTGAGGATATCCTGTGACCTCTCTATGGGTAGGGGGCGTTCCGGGCCACAAAGGGGGCACATTGATACAAACCTGTCCCCGGCCTTTGGGGCCATTCCCGGTCAGTCTCAGGGGACAAGGAGGAATAAATCATCTGGCTTTGTCTCTTAGAGATGAAGGACGTTATATTCTCGTACCTTATTAATTTCTGTGGCGAGGACCCAGTCAGTTTTGGACACCAACATTTTCAAGGCGGACACATTGTTGTAGCTGAGGTAAACCTGCGGAGGACAGCGACCGTTATAACAAAGCTAGTCACATGGTGAGTATACGGTATATACCCTCCTGCCATCAGTACATCTTATATCTCATAGACTAGCATCCATAGGGGAGATTTATCAAACATGCTGTAAAGTGACACTGGCCTAGTTGCCCCCGGCAACCAATCAGATTCCACCTTTCATTTTCCAAGAGTCTGTGAGGAATAAAAGGTGGATTCTGATTGGTTGTTAGGGGCGACTGAGCCAGTTTCACTGTACACCATGTTTAATAAATCAATCTCCCCCAGAGTTTATTATTGTGCATTAATGACAGATGGGGAGGGGTCCCTGGCGGATTACCTGGTTGCAGGGGTCCCATGGGACGGAGAGCGGCACCTCGGACTGTTTACAGGAGATGACGTATTTACTGGTAACACAAAGACAATGGTGTCACCATCAGAGCAGCATGTGGTATGGTACAGACTAGTATATAACTATACCTGCTCCACGTATACACCCCGCAGGGTAGGATGGTCATACATTATAGTATATACACTGCTCCTCTATACATCATAGTATATACACTGTGCTCCTCTATACATCATAGTATATACACTGCTCCTCTATACATCATAGTATATACACTGCTCCTCTATACATCATGGTATATACACTGTGCTCCTCTATACATCATGGTATATACACTGTGCTCCTCTATACATCATGGTATATACACTGTGCTCCTCTATACATCATGGTATATACACTGTGCTCCTCTATACATCATGGTATATACACTGTGCTCCTCTATACATCATGGTATATACACTGTGCTCCTCTATACATCATAGTATATACACTGTGCTCCTCTATACATCATGGTATATACACTGTGCTCCTCTATACATCATGGTATATACACTGTGCTCCTCTATACATCATGGTATATACACTGTGCTCCTCTATACATCATAGTATATACACTGTGCTCCTCTATACATCATGGTATATACACTGTGCTCCTCTATACATCATGGTATATACACTGTGCTCCTCTATACATCATGGTATATACACTGTGCTCCTCTATACATCATGGTATATACACTGTGCTCCTCTATACATCATGGTATATACACTGTGCTCCTCTATACATCATGGTATATACACTGTGCTCCTCTATACATCATGGTATATACACTGTGCTCCTCTATACATCATGGTATATACACTGTGCTCCTCTATACATCATGGTATATACACTGTGCTCCTCTATACATCATGGTATATACACTGTGCTCCTCTATACATCATGGTATATACACTGTGCTCCTCTATACATCATGGTATATACACTGTGCTCCTCTATACATCATGGTATATACACTGTGCTCCTCTATACATCATGGTATATACACTGTGCTCCTCTATACATCATAGTATATACACTGTGCTCCTCTATACATCATGGTATATACATTGCTCCTCTATACATCATGGTATATACACTGTGCTCCTGTATGCATTATAGTATATACACTGCTCCTCTATACATCATGGTATATACACTGTGCTCCTCTATACATCATAGTATATACACTATGCTCCTCTATACATCATGGTATATACACTGTGCTCCTGTATACATTATAGTATATACACTGCTCCTCTATACATCATGGTATATACACTGTGCTCCTGTATACATTATAGTATATACATTGCTCCACATATACACCTCGCAGGGTAGGATGGTCATACATTATGTGTCTGATAGAAGAGTCGGGCACAGAAACATATAGAGGAGACATTTCTAATACCCCCAGGGGCACAATGATGGGAAGCTTTTATTTAGAAGATCCCTCATTTGTTATAGGGTTTAGCTCACAATATGGTATAGACACTGCTCCTGTATACTGACAGACAGGTATATGCACACTTATAGATGTCAATCACTGAGTAGGACCGCCCTCTGTACCCCCCCCCCCCCAGGTCAACGTCCGTATCAGCCATGGCTCCTTAGTTTTGAACAGAGCCGCCGGTACGGTATGTGTCCCTCAGCCATATACACTCACCGGCCACTTTATTAGGTACACCATGCTAGTAACGGGTTGGACCCTCTTTTGCCTTCAGAACTGCCTCAATTTTTGGTGGCATAGATACAACAAGGTGCTGGAAGCTTCCTCAGAGATTTTGGTCCATATTGACATGATGACATCACACAGTTGCCGCAGATTTGTCGGCTGCACATCCATGATGCCAATCTCCCGTTCCACCACATCCCAAAGATGCTCTATTGGATTGAGATCTGGTGTAGCCTCAGTTTCCTGTTCTTAGCTGAGCGGAGTGGCCCCCGGTGTGGTCTTCTGCTGCTGTAGCCCATACTGTGTACTGTGCGTTCAGAGATGCTCCTCTGCCTACCTTGGCTGTAACGGTTGGCTATTTGAGTCACTGTTGCCTTTCTATCAGCTGGAACCAGTCTGCCCGTTCTCCTCTGACCTCTGGCATCAACAAGGCATTTCCGCCCACAGAACTGCCGCTCACTGGATGGTTTTTCTTTTTCGGACCATTCTCTGTAAACCCTAGAGATGGTTGTGCGTGAAAATCCCAGTAGATCAGCAGTTTCTGAAATACTCAGACCAGCCCTTCTGGCACCAACAACCATGCCACGTTCAAAGGCCTCAAATCACCTTTCTTCCCCATACTGATGCTCGGTTTGAACTGCAGGAGATTGTCTTGACCATGTCTACATGCCTAAATGCACTGAGTTGCCGCCATGTGATTGGCTGATTAGAAATTAAGTGGTAACGTGCAGTTGGACAGGTGTACCTAATAAAGTGGCCGGTGAGTGTATGTTCCTATGGAGCCGTCGGAAAGAGACAAGTGCTGTACTCCGCTCTCTCCGGACCTGCAACTAATAAAACCTGCTGGAACGGATCAGAATCTGATTGGTCGCTATACACAATTTACACAGCAGCTAGTGTTGATTATATATATATATATATATACACACACACATAGATAGATAGATAGATAGATAGATAGATAGATAGATAGATATAGTAAAACTAGCTGCTATCTATCTATCTATATACACACACATAGCAGCTAGTTTCACTCTATCTATATACACATATAATATATAGCAGCTAGTTTCTCTTTAACGTTACCGGTCCAGTCTAATTTTCCTCCGAGCAATCGCTTCACGATATCGTCTCTCTCCATCCTATAAAAAAAAAGTCCTATATGAGCACAGCAGATCATCTATCTAAATATCCCCCTATTATTGGATAATCGGTCAATGCAGAGGCCGAGCCATGGGGATCCCAGGGGGGTGCAGCTGTGACCAGGCCCATAAATCAGGGGTCCTGGTGGACCCCAGGCGTATTCCGGACCTGCTAAAAGAAGAAGGTCTGTGCAGCAGCACTGACAGGAGCAAAGGAGATAAGAGCTGCGTGTTACCCCATAGCCGGGACCCCCCTGTGTTACTTATATTAGGAGAATCACTTACCCCCGGCTCAGGTTTGATGTGGGGAAGGATACATGGGTGATTGTTTTCATCGAGAACCACAAATGTCATGAAAGCGCTGTTAATATGACGTCTGGGTACATCCACATCATGGCAAAAGGCCTCGGCACAGACCCCGACCTCCATACTGCAAGACAGACACAGTCACACAATGGCATCTGCAGCAACATAGATAATAGCCCAGAGAATGACAGAGTCTGCTGGGAATTTTGGTTCTACACCAGCCGGAGGACACAGTATTTATTCATAGAGATTAAAGAAATCATGGAGTGGAGGGTCGGGGGTAAGAGCTATGGCCACTACTAGACCAGTACACTATGGCTACCACTACACCTGTACACTATGGCTACCACTAGACCAGTACACTATGGCTACCACTACACCTGTACACTATGGCTACCACTACACCTGTACACTATGGCTACCACTACACCTGTACACTATGGCTACCACTAGATCTGTACACTATGGCTACCACTAGACCTGCATACTGTGGCCACCACTAGACCTGTACACTATGGCTACCACTAGACCTGCATACTGTGGCCACCACTAGACCTGTACACTATGGCTACCACTAGACCTGCATACTGTGGCCACCACTAGACCTGTACACTATGGCTACCACTAGACCTCCATACTGTGGCCACCACTAGACTGGTATACTATGGCCGCCACTACAATAGTATACTATGGCCGCCATTAGACCGGTATACTGTGGCCACCACAAGACCACTATACTTTTGCCACCACTAGACCGGTACACTATGGCCATCACTAGACCGGTATACTATGGCCGCCACTAGACTACTATACTATGGCCGCCACTAGACCGGTATACTGTGGCCACCACAAGACCACTATACTTTTGCCACCACTAGACCGGTGCACTATGGCCATCACTAGACCGGTATACTATGGCCGCCACTAGACTACCATACTATGGCCGCCACTAGACCGGTATACTATGGCCGCCACTAGACCGGTATACTATGGCCGCCACTAGACCGGTATACTATGGCCGCCACTAGAACGGTATACTATGGCCGCCACTAGAACGGTATACTATGGCCGCCACTAGAACGGTATACTATGGCCGCCACTAGAACGGTATACTATAGACTAGTTTAAAGTCCTTCATAGTTTGTCTGACTCAGGACCGGACTAATATTAGGAGCCAGGTTGGCAGCGCACAAAGTGCTACTCAATCTAAAGGGGTATTCCCACCCAAAATGAATGGTAACACCCAAATGTCACTGTACTCCAACATTTCCAGGAGGTATAGCAGAGGAACGGCACATCGCAGCTCATAGATAAACCAATGATCTCAGCCGTATCTCGCTATAAATGTATGAGCGGTAATAACTAACACAGGTTCCTACAGGCTGAGATTTCAGACAGCGGCACAATAACCCCATAAGGTTTTCTTCTCCGGAGCTTTCTCTCACATGACCTTTGTCTCCAGGTGTAATCGGCAAATCTACCGCCAGATAACATTCACCAGAGACTTCTACTGATTACACTGTGTCAAGGGCAAAGTAATCCATTACATTCCAATATGATCAAAAACAAATGCAGCTTGTGACAGGTCACACCCCCACCAGGTAACATCCCCTCCAGGTAACACCCACACCAGGTCACACCCCCACCAGGTAACATCCCCTCCAGGTAACACCCACACCAGGTAACACCTCTACAAGGTAACACTCCCATCGGATAACACTCCCATCGCGTAACACGAGTCCCATCGCGTAACACGAGTCCCATCGCGTAACACGAGTCCCATCGCGTAACACGAGTCCCATCGCGTAACACGAGTCCCATCGCGTAACACGAGTCCCATCGCGTAACACGAGTCCCATCGCGTAACACGAGTCCCATCGCGTAACACGAGTCCCATCGCGTAACACGAGTCCCATCGCGTAACACGAGTCCCATCGCGTAACACGAGTCCCATCGCGTAACACTCCCACCGGGTAACACCCCCACCTGGTAACACCCCCATCGGGTAACACTCCCACCTGGTAACACTCCCACCTGGTAACACTCCCACCTGGTAACACCCCCATCGGGTAACACCCCCATCGGGTAACACCCCCAACGGGTAACACCCCCATCAGATAACACCCACATCGGGTAACACCCACATCGGGTAACACTCCCAATGGGTAACACTCCCAATGGGTAACACTCCCAATGGGTAACACTCCCAATGGGTAACACTCCCAATGGGTAACACTCCCACCGGGTAACACTCCCACCGGGTAACACTCCTCCAGGTAACACCCCCATCAGGTAACACTCCCACCGGGTAACACTCCCACCGGGTAACACTCCCACTGGGTAACACTCCCACCGGGTAACACCCCTCCAGGTAACACCCCCATCAGGTAACACTCCCACCAGGTAAAACTCCCACCAGGTAACACCTCAACCAGCTAACACTCCCACCGGGTAACACCCCCACCGGGTAAAACTCCCAACGAGTATCACCCCCATCAGGTCACATCCCCACCAGGTAACACCCCCTCCAGGTAACACCTCTACCAGGTAACCCCCCCCCCACCAAGTAACACTCCCACCAGGTAAGGCAACACTTAATCAGATAAACTCCATTTACATACATAAACATTAGGGCATATACCAGTTACCATGACAGATTACACAACCAGAGCAACTCACACCTGGGCAGGTAGATCTATATAGGTAATGTAAATACCAGTGATCGGGTTCCATAGTCTTGTTTGGTGATGGACAGGTGTGAGTGGTTCTTCAGGTATGTAAGAATAATACATTAATGTATAGCTATTATGTGCATAATAATCATCAGAACAAAGTTCTCCCCAGGGCTTGAGCTATTCCCTTACCTATGAGCAGGGCCCTGAATGCTTAGGATCAGGTGTTTATCCTGCCTGCTCGGCTGCAGCCCACATCTACATTTAGTGGGGGGAATCATCAGGGACATCCAACAAGGGCATCACATCCATCACCACCTTTCTGGGGTCTTTTATGCTTTCCGTCCACCCCTGATGCAAATTCTTTGCTCTGTTGTCTTCAGTGCCCCACTTCCTGTCTAGTGTAGATGCTGTAACAGACTTCCTGTCCCTGCTGTACACTCTAGCTTGGACTTTACCTTGCCTTATAACTTTTACCTGATATGGTTGGCTTCTGTGGGTGTAAAAGGCAGGAGGTGTATTGGGAGGGAAATCTACTGGCTGAAATCTAAGCTAAAAAGTCCATTACAGGATGTACACCTGACAGGAAGTCCATTACAGGATGTACACCAAACAGGAAGTCCATTACAGGATGTACACCTGACAGAAAGTCCATTAAAGGAAGTGTACCAGACAGGATGTCCATTACAGGATGTACACCTGACAGGAAGTCCATTACAGGATGTACACCGGACAGGAAGTCTATTACAGGATGTGCACCTGACAGGATGTCCATTACAGGATGTGCACCTGACAGGAAGGCCATTACAGGATGTGCACCTGACAGGGAGCTCATTACAGGATGAACACAGGACAGGAAGTCCATTACAAGAAGTGTATCAGACAGGAAGTCCATTACAGGATGTACACTGGACAAAAAGTGGCTCAATAGGGAGAACAGAGCAATCAGTTTGCATCAGGAGTATAAAGAAAGTATAAAAGACCACAGTAAGATAGTACAATAACTTACTGCTATATGTTCATTGATTAGAAGCACGCATAACCAAGTGTGTTTCTGATGATCTGCCGGCGCCATCTTTACCTCAGGGTGATTCTTATGTGGATTTCACAGCATTGATCAGATGGCACCAGGTTACCTATAAGTAATATTCTCATGCCGGCCGACATCTAATAACTTACGGGAGGAGAGAACATGGCGCCATGCATTAGGTTATTAGGAATCTCTGGATCATCAGATGCTGGATTAACAGAACCTAATGGCACATGGTGAGCTGTCAGACAGTAATTACAGCTGTACCCTGCGGGTTACTCACCTGTCTTTGAAGGCATTGTTGACAATGGCCTTTAGGATCAAGCGGTCCCCGACTTGGGAGGGTCCCCGAAAATGGAACATTTCAATTACCTTTAAAGTTGGGTGAGCGTGACAAAGCCGGCTGAGTAAAGAGAAGCAACCGGTTACATAGAGGTAAGTGATGAAACGAGTGCTGGATGGTAACAGATTATACAGAGTATATAATGTCAGAGTGTCTGTCATCCCTTCACATGGAAAATCCTATAGGATCAAAGTCTCACATATGTGCCCAAAGTTTAAATGTAACTCACATGTGCACCATAATAGTCACCTGTGCTCCCAGTGCACCATAATAGTCACCTGTGCCTCCAGTGCACCATAATAGTCACCTGTGCCTCCAGTGCACCATAATAGTCACCTGTGCCTCCAGTGCACCATAATAGTCACCTGTGCCTCCAGTGCACCATAATAGTCACCTGTGCTCCCAGTGCACCATAATAGTCACCTGTGCCTCCAGTGCACCATAATAGTCACCTGTGCCTCCAGTGCACCATAATAGTCACCTGTGCCTCCAGTGCACCATAATAGTCACCTGTGCCTCCAGTGCACCATAATAGTCACCTGTGCCTCCAGTGCACCATAATAGTCACCTGTGCTCCCAGTGCACCATAATAGTCACCTGTGCCTCCAGTGCACCATAATAGTCACCTGTGCCTCCAGTGCACCATAATAGTCACCTGTGCCTCCAGTGCACCATAATAGTCACCTGTGCCTCCAGTGCACCATAATAGTCACCTGTGCTTCCAGTGCACCATAATAGTCACCTGTGCCTCCAGTGCACCATAATAGTCACCTGTGCTTCCAGTGCACCATAATAGTCACCTGTGCTCCCAGTGCACCATAATAGTCACCTGTGCTCCCAGTGCACCATAATAGTCACCTGTGCCTCCAGTGCACCATAATAGTCACCTGTGCTCCCAGTGCACCATAATAGTCACCTGTGCTCCCAGTGCACCATAATAGTCACCTGTGCCTCCAGTGCACCATAATAGTCACCTGTGCTCCCAGTGCACCATAATAGTCACCTGTGCCTCCAGTGCACCATAATAGTCACCTGTGCTTCCAGTGCACCATAATAGTCACCTGTGCATCAGTGCACCATAATAGTCACCTGTGCCTCCAGTGCACCATAATAGTCACCTGTGCCTCCAGTGCACCATAACAGTCACCTGTGCTTCCAGTGCACCATAATAGTCACCTGTGCTTCCAGTGCACCATAATAGTCACCTGTGCCTCCAGTGCACCATAACAGTCACCTGTGCCTCCAGTGCACCATAACAGTCACCTGTGCCTCCAGTGCACCATAACAGTCACCTGTGCTTCCAGTGCACCATAATAGTCACCTGTGCTTCCAGTGCACCATAATAGTCACCTGTGCTTCCAGTGCACCATAATAGTCACCTGTGCTTCCAGTGCACCATAATAGTCACCTGTGCTTCCAGTGCACCATAAGTCACCTGTGCTTCCAGTGCACCATAATAGTCACCTGTGCCTCCAGTGCACCATAATAGTCACCTGTGCCTCCAGTGCACCATAATAGTCACCTGTGCCTCCAGTGCACCATAATAGTCACCTGTGCCTCCAGTGCACCATAATAGTCACCTGTGCCTCCAGTGCACCATAATAGTCACCTGTGCTTCAGTGCACCATAATAGTCACCTGTGCTTCCAGTGCACCATAATAGTCACCTGTGCTTCCAGTGCACCATAATAGTCACCTGTGCCTCCAGTGCACCATAATAGTCACCTGTGCTCCCAGTGCACCATAATAGTCACCTGTGCTCCCAGTGCACCATAATAGTCACCTGTGCCTCCAGTGCACCATAATAGTCACCTGTGCCTCCAGTGCACCATAATAGTCACCTGTGCTTCAGAGCACCATAATAGTCACCTGTGCCTCCAGTGCACCATAATAGTCACCTGTGCCTCCAGTGCACCATAATAGTCACCTGTGCCTCCAGTGCACCATAATAGTCACCTGTGCATCCAGTGCACCATAATAGTCACCTGTGCCTCCAGTGCACCATAATAGTCACCTGTGCCTCCAGTGCACCATAATAGTCACCTGTGCTGCCAGTGCACCATAATAGTCACCTGTGCATCAGTGCACCATAATAGTCACCTGTGCCTCCAGTGCACCATAATAGTCACCTGTGCTTCAGAGCACCATAATAGTCACCTGTGCCTCCAGTGCACCATAATAGTCACCTGTGCTTCCAGTGCACCATAATAGTCACCTGTGCTTCCAGTGCACCATAATAGTCACCTGTGCCTCCAGTGCACCGTAATAGTCACCTGTGCCTCCAGAGCACCATAATAGTCACCTGTGCTTCCAGTGCACCATAATAGTCACCTGTGCCTCCAGTGCACCATAATAGTCACCTGTGCATCCAGTGCACCATAATAGTCACCTGTGCCTCCAGTGCACCATAATAGTCACCTGTGCTCCCAGTGCACCATAATAGTCACCTGTGCCTCCAGTGCACCATAATAGTCACCTGTGCCTCCAGTGCACCATAATAGTCACCTGTGCTCCCAGTGCACCATAATAGTCACCTGTGCTCCCAGTGCACCATAATAGTCACCTGTGCCTCCAGTGCACCATAATAGTCACCTGTGCTTCCAGTACGCCGTAATAAGTCACCTGTGCCTCCAGTGCACCATAATAGTCACCTGTGCTTCCAGTGCACCATAATAGTCACCTGTGCCTCCAGTGCACCATAATAGTCACCTGTGCTTCAGAGCACCATAATAGTCACCTGTGCCTCCAGTGCACCATAATAGTCACCTGTGCTTCCAGTGCACCATAATAGTCACCTGTGCCTCCAGTGCACCATAATAGTCACCTGTGCTTCAGAGCACCATAATAGTCACCTGTGCTTCAGAGCACCATAATAGTCACCTGTGCTTCAGAGCACCATGGCAGTTATCACAAATTTTGTTCATTGTCAAAGTAAACAGAGGGTGCAGTTGAGAGTATGCAGTAAATCTCAGCTTTGTACCTGGCAGCTATTGTGGCAATATTCTCCATCCAGGCCATTATCTGCCCACCAAACGTATTGCCCTGATGGTTGGCATGAGGAGGCAGCACCAGTTCCACACTCTCCACGCGGGTCTTCTGGGCAGGGACTTCTCCATTCATCCCGCGCTCCCGGCTCCTTTCTATATTCATAGATTGGATAATATGTTATACTCTGCGGCTCTCCGCCTGCTCTGGTTTTCTAGGACCATGAAATAGTTTGGGGTTCGTTATTTGCTGTAGTGGTGGCTGTGCGGAAACTGGGGCGGACGCACAGACAACGTAACAGGCATAAAGGCAGCTTAAAGGGGGACTCCATACCCCCCGGCGATCTCCAGATTGGCCCGCGGCTCCTTTATTTTGAATACATGGTACGGCATGTGACATTCCTATGGAACCATCGGAAAGAGCCGAGTGCTGCACTCCATACAGGCGCCATAGAGAATGAATAGAAGCGCAGGTCATGTGCCAAACCCGCAGCTCTATTCAGAACAGAGGAGTCGGGGGCCGATATGGAGATTGCTGGGAGGTACGGAGGTCGGACCCCCGTTATCTATTACAAGTTCTTTTATCTAGAAGTACCCCTTTAATAAAGCAATTTAGTTAACAAAATAAAGTTACTTTCCAGAATACCCCTTTAAGACCCCCTTTAAGAAACCTCCCTATGTGAAATCACTCATAAAGTTCCTTAGAACCAAATTAGTGGGAAATTTCCTCTATACAACCAACTGGATGCTGCGTCTGGGCTGCTGAGTATGGTGGAATTATTAGGGAATAGATGGAGAGGGGACACGTAGTGAATCCCCCACCTCTCCTGCCCCCTCAGTTATTATAGGCCAGAACCAGGACCCCCCCCCCCCCCATCTGTAATACGGACCATCCTGCTGGGAGCTCCGGGTCAGCAGCTCCTTTATATTGTCAGTATGGACTAGTCTCATCCTCCGTCTCTCGGCAGCGATGCTGTGCTCCAGGTGCTCCTCCTCCGTCACCGGCGTCACCGGTTTCAGCTTCACCTGCAGAGAACAATGGTCCGTCTGGTTACACGGCCGGAACGGACTGAACCATCTGCACCCAGCGGCATATTACAGGAGCCATTATGTGTAAGGGTCCAGGCAGACAAAGCGATTTGTAACGATGGCAAACGAGAATGTTAGAATGCCTATTGTTAACCTGAAATCGTTCCCCATAATACACAGAACGATATAACGGTAATTCACACGATAATCGCCCCGAGTAATAGGGCCCTAACTTATTATTCCTCGTTGTCATCGTTTAGTGGGGTGGTATCATTGCACTCAGGGCCGGCGTCAGCAGAGGGGTTACCTGGGCCAGTGTCAGGGCCCACAGCGCCTCGAGGGGCCCAGAGAGAGAGAGAGGGGCCCAGAGAGAGAGAGAGAGAGGGGCCCAGAGAGAGAGAGAGGGGCCCAGTGTTCTAATGTTCAAAGGGGAACAGAGAAAAGGGTGAAGGACCTGATCACATGACCCGCAGGTCCTCAACCTTACAGTGTGGAGAGCAGCCGGGCAGAGAGGAGGAGGGAGAAGACTGAGCTGTAAGTGCTGTGTGTCAGTGTCAGAGTGTGTCATTGTCAGTCAGTCAGTGTCAGAGTGTGTCATTGTCAGTCAGTGTCAGTCAGTCAGTGTCTGTATCAATCAGTGTCTGTGTCAATGTGTTTCATTGTCAGTCAGTGTCTGTGTCAGTCAGTCAGTGTCTGTGTCAGTGTCTGTGTCAGTCAGTGTCTGCGTCAGTAATGTGTGTCATTGTCAGTCAGTGTCTGTGTCAGTCAGTGTCTGTGTCAGTCAGTCAGTGCCTGTGTCAGTCAGTGTCTGTGTCAGTAATGTGTGTCATTGTCAGTCAGTGTCAGTCAGTGTCTGCGTCAGTAATGTGTGTCATTGTCAGTCAGTGTCTGTCAGTCAGTCAGTGTCTGTGTCAATCAGTCAGTGTCTGTGTCAGTCAGTCAGTGCCTGTGTCAGTCAGTGTCTGTGTCAGTAATGTGTGTCATTGTCAGTCAGTGTCAGTCAGTGTCTGTGTCAATCAGTCAGTGTCTGTGTCAGTCAGTCAGTGCCTGTGTCAGTAATGTGTGTCATTGTCAGTCAGTGTCTGTGTCAGTCAGTGTCTGTGTCAGTAATGTGTGTATATGTTAGTGGTGTGCATAGTGTGTGGCTGATGGGTGCATAGTGGATGGATTGGGGGCCCGCTGAGGCTCTGTCACCCGAGGGCCCACACAAGCCTGGAGCCGGCCCTGATCACACTCATGGTAATAGGATTCATAGTAAGTTTATTATTTTCTTACTTTTTTATTGTCTTGTGGTTGAGCGACAAAAGTTGCAAACGCCTGACAGACCTTCCATTCCTTTCCATTACACAAGTCCTCAGAGGTGACATGGATTCCGACCTGAAGAAACAATGATGAGTAACTGGCGGAGGTTCAGCAGCTATGGGGCCCCTGGGATATATACTCAGTCTGGTATATACCCCTCAGGCCTCGGAGTTGTAGCGTGGTTGGTCTTGTGTAATATCAGCAGTTGGGTAATTTGCTCCTATAGGATCTGGGATGATCCAATACTAATGTAACCTTAGTGATTACGAGACCCTGTCAGCTGTGGATGATAAAGGAGCTGCAGAGGGTTATGTTACCATGAAGTAAATGCTCGTATCTGCTTAAAGGGGTACTCCACTCAAAGATAATTTTTTATATGCCCCTGCCCATGGTGAGACTAACAATTCCTTCCATACTTGTTATTATCTATACAGTCTCCTTCCCCCAGTTCTCATCTGCTGCGTTCTGCTGAAAACACAAAAAACTGTGTGTAAGCCTTTCTCTCTGCCTCCCCCTCCCTTCTGAGACAGCTGATGTAAACAAGTCCCTGGCAGGCTGTACCTGTAACATTGTAGCTTCTTTGTAATGCCATAAGGGATAATCTCAGTGAGTTCATCAGCAACTTGACTTCAGAATAACCCTCCCAGCATTACAAAGAAGCTACAATGTTGCAGATACAGCCCGCCAGGGACTTGTTTACATGATCTGTCTCAGAAGGGAGGAGGAGACAGAGAGAAAAGCTCACACACAGATTTTTGTGTCTTCAGCAGAAAGCAGCAGCTGAGAACTGGGGGAAGGAGACGGAATAGATATTAACAAGTATGACATGAATTGTTAGTCTCACCATGGGCAGCAACATATAAGAAGTTATGTTTGAGCGGAATACCCCTTTAATTATTTCAAAACTTACTAAAATAACTCATATTCCTCCATCTCTGGTGTCAAGGAGGCTGTGCCAAGCATTGAAATGCCACAACCGCACGGTGGGTACTAGTAGTGAGGCACACACGGTGGATACTAGTAGTGAGGCACAAACGGTGGATACTAGTAGTGAGGCACACACAGTGGATACTAATAGTGAGGCACACACAGTGGATACTAATAGTGAGGCACACACGGTGGATACTTGTAGTGAGGCACACACGGTGGATTATAATAGCGGAGCACAAATGATAGATACTAATAGGGGAGCACACATGGTGGATACTAATAGCGGAGCACACATGGTGGATACTAATAGCGGAGCACACATGGTGGATACTAATAGCGGAGCACACATGGTGGATACTAATAGCGGAGCACACACAGTGGATACTAATAGCGGAGCACACACAGTGGATACTAATAGCGGAGCACACACAGTGGATACTAATAGCGGAGCACACACGGTGGATACTAATAGTGAGGCACACACTATGGATACTAATAGTGAGGCACACACGGTGGATACTAATAGTGAGGCACACACGGTGGATACTAATAGTGAGGCACACACAGTGGATACTAATAGCGGAGCACACATGGTGGATACTAATAGCGGAGCACACACAGTGGATACTAATAGCGGAGCACACACAGTGGATTACTAACAGTGGGCCACACACAGTGGATGCTAATAGCAGTGAGCAGTCATGATCCATACAAACCTCCATGCTGGAATTAAAGGCCCGGTTCACCTTAGTCTTCAAGTTAACAACTTGTCCAACACTGGAAATATAAAAAAGGCTATTAATAAAGAAGAAGAATCACCTGTCTTCATGTGCCGGCCTATGGCAAATCATCCATATCTTACACCTAGTAAAGGGAACGGGTGACATTAAAAATCCAGTTCCGGATGGATGTGAATAAGAATAATAGATAGAACTGCTTTGCTTTAAATGTTTACAAAATAGAAAATTTTAGCTAAAAACATACACAGTGGTGTCTTGGATTTGGAGTATAATTCGTTCCAGGACGGCGCTTGTAATCCAAATCACTCTTACACCAAAGCAAATGTTCCCATAAGAAATCACTGATCTGCAGAAAATTGGTTCCACACCCCAAATATACTGATTATTATTCTGAATAACATGTAGAAGAGATGAAACAATGAGAAGCAGCTGAATCTGTGATATATAAGTTACTGTACAGTATAGCAGCATGTGGTGTATAATGTATAGTAACTGTATAACCCTGATAACACAGCAGCTGGATATGTGATATATAAGTTACTGTACAGTATAGCAATCAGCATGTGGTATATAATGTATAGTAACTGTATAACCCTGATAACACAGCAGCAGCTGGATATGTGATATATAAGTTACTGTACAGTATAGCAGCATGTGGTATATAATGTATAGTAACTGTATAACCCTGATAACACAGCAGCTGGATATGTGATATAAAGTTACTGTACAGTATAGCAGCATGTGGTGTATAATGTATAGTAACTGTATAACCCTGATAACACTGCAGCAGCTGGATATGTGATATATAAGTTACTGTACAGTATAGCAGCATGTGGTATATAATGTATAGTAACTGTATAACCATGATAACACAGCAGCTGCATATGTGATATATAAGTTACTGTACAGTATAGCAGCATGTGGTATATAATGTATAGTAACTGTATAACCCTGATAACACAGCAGCTGCATATGTGATATATAAGTTACTGTACAGTATAGCAATCAGCATGTGGTGTATAATGTATAGTAACTGTATAACCCTGATAACACAGCAGCTGGATATGTGATATATAAGTTACTGTACAGTATAGCAGCATGTGGTATATAATGTATAGTAACTGTATAACCCTGATAACACTGCAGCAGCTGGATATGTGATATATAAGTTACTGTACAGTATAGCAGCATGTGGTATATAATGTATAGTAACTGTATAACCCTGATAACACAGCAGCTGGATATGTATATATAAGTTACTGTACAGTATAGCAGCATGTGGTGTATAACGTATAGTAACTGTATAACCCTGATAACACAGCAGCTGGATATGTGATATATAAGTTACTGTACAGTATAGCAGCATGTGGTGTATACTGTATAGTAACTGTATAACCCTGATAACACAGCAGCTGGATATGTGATATATAAGTTACTGTACAGTGTAGCAGCATGTAGTGTATAATGTATAGTAACTGTATAACCCTGATAACACAGCAGCTGGATATGTGATATATAAGTTACTGTACAGTATAGCAGCATGTGGTGTATAATGTATAGTAACTGTATAACCCTGATAACACAGCAGCTGGATATGTGATATATAAGTTACTGTACAGTATAGCAGCATGTGGTATATAATGTATAGTAACTGTATAAACCTGATAACACAGCAGCAGCAGCTTGTCGATAAAGGATGGAGCTGCAGATCCCCATAATGCAGTAGCATAGTACAACAGGCTAGAATAGAGAAGCAGGGCCGCTGTCAGAGGTCTGTGTGGTCACATGACAGTAATGGGGAAGGGGTGTGTTCAGCATGGACCAATCAGGAAGTGAGAATCACAGAGCTGTGCAGGAGGACAGTACAGCAGCAGTGTATATACTGTATAGCTGAGTATAAGTGCAGGCACATTATAGCAGCAGTGTCTATAGCTGAGTGTAAGTGCAGGCACATTATAGCAGCAGTGTCTATAGCTGAGTGTAACTGCAGGCAGATTATACTGGAATGGAGAGGATGGGAAACACAAGGACTGACAAAGACGGCAGGGAGGAATAGGCAGTACAGATGTGGGCACATACATGCAGCACTCTCTGTCCGGGGAGAGAAGGGTTACAGCTATGAAGAGATTACCTCCACAGTCCTGTCCCCTGATGCAAGCCCCAGCCTGAAGTGGATCTGCTATGATTTGGAAGGTGAGGGAGACTTCCTGGGTCAGAGTACAGGGCTTTAGACCCTGCTATGCAGACCATGCCCCTCCCCCACTCCCCCTCCCACCCAGTACAGGGAGCTCTTAAACCAAAGCAATGCTCTTACACCAAGTTACAATTTAACAATTGTTTATTTAAAAACTCTCTCAGTCCGAGTTACTCTTACACCAAGGTACCACTGTAAATAAATATAACATCAAAATGTCATCACCTAATTGTATGTTCAAAATAGATGTCATCCATGGAGGCAGTGACACACGGGCAGCCTGCGTGCCTCTCGGCTGTAGAGAAATAGGAAGAACAGACATCATTATAACACCAATATATTTTACAGTTCATGCTACTGTTATAATCGTATATTCTACAGGACACAGGCCGATGTTAAAAATACAGGACACAGGCCGATGTTACTAATACAGGACACAGGCCGATGTTACTAATACTGGACACAGGCCGATGTTACTAATAGAGGACACAGGCCGATGTTACTAATACTGGACACAGGCCGATGTTACTAATACTGGACAAAGGCCGATGTTACTAATACTGGACAAAGGCCGATGTTACTAATACAGGACACAGGCTGATGTTACTAATACTGGACACAGGCTGATGTTACTAATACTGGACACAGGCCGATGTTACTAATACAGGACACAGGCCGATGTTACTAATAGAGGACACAGGCTGATGTTACTAATAGAGGACACAGGCCGATGTTACTAATACTGGACACAGGCCGATGTTACTAATACTGGACACAGGCCGATGTTACTAATACAGGACACAGGCCGATGTTACTAATACTGGACACAGGCCGATGTTACTAATACTGGACAAAGGCCGATGTTACTAATACTGGACAAAGGCCGATGTTACTAATACAGGACACAGGCTGATGTTGCTAATACAGGACACAGGCCGATGTTACTAATAGAGGACACAGGCTGATGTTACTAATACAGGACACAGGCTGATGTTACCAATACAGGACACAGGCTGATGTTACCAATACTGGACACAGGCTGACGTTAGTAATACAGGACACAGGCTGATGTTACTAATACTGGACAAAGGCTGATGTTACAAATACTGGACACAGGCTGACGTTAGTAATACAGGACACAGGCCAATGATACAAATACCGGACACAGGCTGAGGTTACTAATACAGGACACAGGCCGATGTTACTAATACAGGACACAGGCTAATGTTAGTAATACTGGACACAGGCTGATGTTACCAATACTGGACACAGGCTAATGTTAGTAATACAGGACACAGGCCAATGATACAAATACCGGACACAGGCTGAGGTTACAAATACAGGACACAGGACACTCTGAAATTAACGCCTTCATATGCTGTTTTAAGAACACACTATGGTATATGAAAGCTGATGCTGCTAATACGTTATGAAAACTTAAAATTCCTGATTCCAATAATTGAATATTTAATACCTACTGAGCTTGTATCGTGGGAGTGGTGGGCTGGTCGCGTGTTATATGTTATATGATTCATTTTTATTATTTGTTTTTGTCTTGCCTTTTTGTTTGTGTTTTTTCCTTTTCCACTATTAGTCATATATAAGATATTATTCTATTATATCTTAGTGTTTCTTTATTTTATTTACGGAATACTACCTGTACAATTTTGCCGCGTTTGGGGATGTTATCCATTTACGGACAATATTGCTACATTATTCAACTCCGACGGACTATTCTAGGAGACTCGCTTTTGGACATTATGTCTTTTCTGTATTAGGGCCAGTTCACACTGAGCAAGATCGCGGCAATCCCGCCGTGCTCAGTGTGCTGTGGTAAGTGAATGGAGAGGGCGCGCGCTTGTCTGCTGCCGCCGCTCTCCGCTCAAAGTACTAACATGTTCAGAGCTCCGCCGCGGAATTGCGCAGTGTTTGCTCAGTGTGAACTGGCCCTAATGTAGTACTGCAAATTCTCTCATACCCTACATTACTATGTAAATATCATCATTTAATATGGTAATACAAGAGATACTGTACTTTATGCTTCTTTTTGTCAAAATGCCGAAAAATTTAATAAAAAGGTTTGAGAAAATGAAATAAAATAAAATACTGGACACAGGCTGATGTTACTAATACTGGACCGATGTTACTAATACCGATGTTACTAATACTGGACAAAGGCCGATGTTACTAATACAGGACACAGGCTGATGTTACTAATACTGGACAAAGGCTGATGTTACTAATACTGGACCGATGTTACTAATACCGATGTTACTAATACTGGACAAAGGCCGATGTTACTAATACAGGACACAGGCTGATGTTACTAATACTGGACAAAGGCCGATGTTACTAATACTGGACCGATGTTACTAATACCGATGTTACTAATACTGGACAAAGGCCGATGTTACTAATACAGGACACAGGCTGATGTTACAAATACTGGACACAGGCTGACGTTAGTAATACAGGACACAGGCCAATGATACAAATACCCGACACAGGCTGAGGTTACTAATACAGGACACAGGCCGATGTTACTAATACAGGACACAGGCCGATGTTACTAATACAGGACACAGGCTAATGTTAGTAATACTGGACACAGGCTGATGTTACTAATACTGGACACAGGCTGATGTTACTAATACTGGACACAGGCTGATGTTACTAATACTGGACAAAGGCTGATGTTACTAATACAGGACACAGGCTGATGTTACTAATACTGGACACAGGCCGATGTTACTAATACAGGACACAGGCCGATGTTACTAATACTGGACACAGGCTGATGTTACTAATACAGGACACAGGCTTTTGTTAGTGATACTGGACAAACACCAGGGAGCTGCCCAGCAATAAAGGATGATTACTTATTAGTTTCATCTCACTGCAGGGTGCTATGTGTATTACAGATGTATGTTTTGTGTATTATAGATATATGTTATGTGGGTTATAGATGTTGGTTGTGTGTTTTATAGATGTGTTATATGTATTATAGATGGGTGTTATGTGTATCATATATGTATGTTATGTTGATCATAGGTGTGTTATGTAGATGATAGATATGTGTTATGTGGATTATACAGTAGATGTAAATTATGTAGATTATAGATGTGTGTTAAGTGGATTATAGATGTGTGTTAAGTGGATTATAGATGTGTGTTATGTGGATTATAGATGTGTGTTATGTATATTATAGATGTGTGTTATGTAGATTATAGATGGCTGTTATGTGGAATATAGATGTGTGTTATGTGGATTATAGATGTGTGTTATGTGGATTATAGATGTGTGTTATGTGGATTATAGATGTGTGTTATGTGGATTATAGATGGCTGTTATGTATATTATAGATGTGTGTTATGTGGATTATTACTATCAGTATAGTGTTCCCACCTGAGAGGCAGGCAGCGGTGTCGATCCATTTCAGCAGTTGTCCGGTGCTGAGTTGGCCGCGGTGGTTGGCGTGACACGGGAGCACCATCTGACTCATACGCACCTCGGTGGGGTTCCGTACATCTCCATTGTTACCCTCCATGACGCAATGGGGCGGCTGCAGCCTGAAAACAATCCACAGGTCAATATCAGGTTCTGCAAAAGATGTTACAAGTATTTTACTATATCAAGGAGTTTCCCAGGGAACAAAAATGTTTTTCTTTTAAATCAACTGGTTTCAGAAAGTTATATAGATTTGTAATTTACTTCAATTCAAAATTCCAATACTTATCAGCTGCTGTGTGCCCTGCAGGAAGTGGTGTATTCTCTCCAGTCTGACACAGTGCTCTCTGCTGCCACCTCTGTCCAGAGCAGGAGAGGTTTTCTATGGGGATTTGCTGCTGCTCAGAACAGTTCCTGGCATGGACAGAGGTGGCAGCAGAGAGCACCGTGTCAGACTGGAGAGAATACACCACTTCCTGCAGGGCACACAGCAGCTGATAAGTACTGGAAGACTGGAGTTTTTTTTTTAATAGAAGTAAATCACTAATCTATATAACTTTCTGAAACCATTTGATTTGAAAGAAAAATATTTTTTGCTGGAGTACCCCTTTAAAGGGGCCACCAAACCGGAGTATGAAGAAAATTCATGCAATGCTCCATGGGTAAAAAAAATATGCAAAGTAGTTCATTTCCAGAAGAAAAATAAATCCACAGCGCCCCCTACTAACTGCAAGGTAAAAGATTCTCAACTACTTTCTTATGCGACACCGCTGAAGCTCAGGCTAGGACGGTCAGCAGCGATCTATCATTATATCTAATAGATTATTGATAAGTAATAATAACATAATAGAGTCCTGGCCGCGGCTCCGGCATCAGTGCGGGGTATATGCATCTGTGTTACACTAGTGTGAACTCAGCCATAGACCTTACTGACGAGTGATCTGCTCCATATGGGAATTATCTAGTGCACAGGTGTTGCAAAACTACAATTCCCATCATGCCTGGGCAGCTGAAGGCTGATGAGAGTTGTAGTTCTGCACTAGCTGGAGGCCACAGTCTGACCCCCCTGATCTAGTACTTTGTTATACAGATCTGTCTATAGTCCCAGGCTCCAGTATAGCTCACATGGTCCTACTTCCATACTTGTTCTATGAATCACTGTGAACTCTTATGAGTCCCAGTGTGAACACGGCCAAAATCTAACAAGGTGACGACCTACAAAGAGTGAATAACAACCAAATCATACAGCAATATAAGTGGTTATAATGTCTCCTACATACAGAATAGTAATACAATCCCACAGCGAGTTACATAACACCCTGCACAAGTTATATAAAGAGGCGGACACACAGGAGGAGGCAGGGAGAGGGTTAACAGCAGCCCAATAGACAATTGTAAAGTATATAGTAAAAAAGAGACTGTACTATAATATGATCCAGCGTCCCTCCACCTGAAGACATAGTATAGTGCCCTGCCCTCCCTCCACCAGGACTTCCTTAATCCAGCAGCATAGGCGTGGAGCTGGCCTTAAAGGGGCAGTTCACAAAAAAAAAAAAAAAAATCTTTCAGATCAACTGGTGGCAGAAAGTGCCATAGAGTTTTAATTTATTTCTGTAAAAAAAAAAAAATCTACAGTGTTCCAGTACTTATCAACTGCTGTATGTCCTGCAGGAAGTGATGTATTCTTTCCAGTCTGGAGAGCAGGGGAGGTTTTCTATGGGGATTTGCTGCTGCTCTGGACAGTTCCTGACATGGACAGAGGTGGCAGCAGAGAGCACTGTGTCAGACTGGAGAGAATACACCACTTCCTGCAGGACATACAGCAGCTGATAAGTACTGGAAGACTGGAGAGAATACACCACTTCTTACAGGACATACAGCAGCTGATAAGTACTGGAACACTGGAGATTTTTTAACAGAAATAAATTACAAATCTCTGGCACTTTCTGCCACCAGTTGACTTGAAAGAACAACATTTTTTGTGAACAACCCCTTTAAACCAGTAGAGCCCAAAGCCTTAAAGCGAATGTTCCATCAGGTGCATCACTTTAAGTTTTTTACATGAATAGATTAGCGCCGGTGCAGGGATGCCAGTGCGGCGGTCCTGAAGCTTCCGGCCCCCAGTGTAAAACAAACCCTCTGTGACACAGCTCCATTAGAATCAGTGGAGCCGCATCACAGAGGGGAGGGGATTTTGTCACACTGGAGGCTGCTCCCTGCCCGCCTCCACTGCTCCGTGCCCGCCTCCACTGCTCCGTGCCCGCCTCCACTGCTCCGTGCCCGCCTCCACTGCTCCGTGCCCGCCTCCACTGCTCTCTGCCCGCCTCCACTGCTCCGTGCCCGCCTCCACTGCTCTCTGCCCGCCTCCACTGCTCCGTGCCCGCCTCCACTGCTCTCTGCCCGCCTCCACTGCTCCCTGCCCGCCTCCACTGCTCCGTGCCCGCCTCCACTGCTCTCTGCCCGCCTCCACTGCTCCGTGCCCGCCTCCACTGCTCTCTGCCCGCCTCCACTGCTTTCTGCCCGCCTCCACTGCTCCCTGCCCGCCTCCACTGCTCTGTGCCCGCCTCCACTGCTCTGTGCCCGCCTCCACTGCTCTCTGCCCGCCTCCACTGCTCTCTGCCCGCCTCCACTGCTCCGTGCCCGCCTCCACTGCTCTCTGCCCGCCTCCACTGCTTTCTGCCCGCCTCCACTGCTCCCTGCCCGCCTCCACTGCTCTCTGCCCGCCTCCACTGCTCCGTGCCCGCCTCCACTGCTCTCTGCCCGCCTCCACTGCTCCGTGCCCGCCTCCACTGCTCCCTGCCCGCCTCCACTGCTCTCTGTCCGCCTCCACTGCTCCGTGCCCGCCTCCACTGCTCTCTGCCCGCCTCCACTGCTCCGTGCCCGCCTCCACTGCTCTCTGCCCGCCTCCACTGCTCCGTGCCCGCCTCCACTGCTCCGTGCCCGCCTCCACTGCTCTCTGCCCGCCTCCACTGCTCCCTGCCCGCCTCCGCTGCTCTCTGCCCGCCTCCACTGCTCCGTGCCCGCCTCCACTGCTCCCTGCCCGCCTCCACTGCTCCCTGCCCGCCTCCACTGCTCTCTGCCCGCCTCCACTGCTCCGTGTCCGCCTCCACTGCTCCGTGCCCGCATTTAGTGCTCCATGTCCGCCTCCGGTGCTCCGTGTCCGCCTCCAGTGCTCCGTGCCCGCCTCCAGTTCTCCGTGCCCTCCTCCAGCACTCCGTGCCCTCCAGTGCTCCGTGTCGGCCTCCAGTGCTCCGTGCCCGCCTCCAGTGCTCCGCGCCCGCCTCTAGTGCTCCGTGTCCGCCTCCAGTGCTCCGCGCCCGCCTCTAGTGCTCCGTGTATGCCTCCGGTGCTCCGTGCCCTCCTCCAGCACTCCGTGCCCTCCAGTGCTCCGTGCCCGCCTCTAGTGCTCCGTGTCCGCCTCCAGGACTCCGCGCCCGCCTCCGGTGCTCCGTGTCCGCCTCCAGTGCGCCGTGCCCGCCTCTAGTGCTCCGTGTCCGCCTCTAGTGCTCCGTGCCCGTGCTCAGGAATAGACTGGCACTGGGCACGGGAACAGGGCTGCAGTACAATAAAAGGACTGCGCCACCAGCATCCCTGCGCTGGCGCCAATCTATTCATGTATCTGATGGTACATTCGTTCTACAGGGATTCTCCAGACTTATGGTGCTTTTAGACGGAGCGATAATTCGCCCGATCGCACGATTAACGATTTTGAATGAACGATGTGTTTTTTATAACGATCAGCGTTTAGACGAAACGATACATCGTACGGAAAAATCGTTTTGCGATCGCTTAAGCCTATCTCCCACATAGGGTAAATCGGTGAACGACTGTTTAGACGGAACGATCTGCGAATTTTTTGCGAACGACGAACGACAATTTTAGAACATGTTGAAAGATCAAAATGAACGATTTATCGCTCGTCGCTTGATCGTTCACAGTGTTTACACGTACGATTATCGTTCGAATCCGATCGTTATCGTGCAAATTCGAACGATAATCGTTCCGTCTAAAAGCACCATTAGAAAACCATGACCACTTTCTTCCAGAGACAGCACCTCTCTTGTCTCCGTATTTTTACGTATTTTTACATCCGTCTTATGGCCACAAGTCCTGGTGCCATCATGGACCTGAGTTGTGAGTCTGATATAATAGTGTGAACACGGCCTCAGGGTTTCCTCCATATAACATCCATTCCCAAATTGTAATACAAAAACTGCAATAAAAACACCTGCACATGAGAACAGGTCCTAAACGCTCACGGCCTCTCCCGGGGGCAGGAGCGGTCGGTAACCTATAAGGTGTATGGGATATACAGGGATATGGGGACTCCTCTCCTGGGCCTCACATGGAGGTTGTAGTATTACTGGCGTCGCCACTTTAAATGGTGTTGTGTATGTGGAGGCTGAAGGAGGAGGAGGAGGAGGAGGAGGAGAGATTTGCAGTGATTTAGGGATGAGGAGGGGAGGACAGTTCCAGCAGAGCTGTGTGTGTGGACGTTGCTGCGGGTTGTGGTCGTGTTCTGCCTTCTTCTTTCTGAGCCTGAGGTCACTGAAGGGCAGAGTGTAGCATTCACCACAGACTCCTCTAGCGGCCATAGACTCCTCTGACTTCCTGATTATAACTATACGGCTTTCCTGGTAACACCCTGTTGGTTCTGTGCGGCTGCCTAAGGCGACGTTCACACACACTAAGGGTTCACACTATGTTTTTACAAAAATGGATAAAAAACTAAATGTATTTGTGCGCATCCGTTTTCCCATTGACTTCCATTATAAAAAAAAAGGATCAAAACGCATCCTCTTTTTAACGTACACAAAAACGTACTTGACCTTATTTTTGTGTGCGTAAAAAAAAAACATGCGTTTCGATCCTTTTTTTTTTTTTTATAATATAAGACAATGGAAAAACGGATCCGAACAAATGAGCAGACAGGCATCTGATTTTTCATCCGTTTTTGCAAAAAAATAAAATGATTGCAAAAACGTAGTGTGAACCCGGCCTAACATAAAAGCTAAATACAGCCGTCATTTTGAGTAAAAACATAAAACAATGTGTGAACAGGTGAAAGAAAAAGCCGGAGGTAAATAACGGGCATGTGCATTATATGGACGTTCACAGCCAGTGACGCTGTATACAGTGTGCGCACCAACGCCAATGTCTCATTGACTTCAGTGGAGCACAATATATTAACAATACAGCTGTATTTTTACCTTACAAATACCACTGTCTTTTTACGGTTATTTTATGTTGTGTGAACATATCCTAATAATAATGGTCCAGATTTACTGAGGCTGCTGCACCCCAACGTGTCCTCTGTAGACGCCCTGCAGCCCATCAGCCAAACCTTACACACTCATTGTTAGAAAAAGGGGCCCAGGCATAGCTGTGTAACTCAATTCTTCTATTAAAGGGGTACTCCACTCAGACATAACTTCTGATATGTTGCTGCCCATAGTGAGACTAAAATTTCCTTCCATACTTGTTATTATCTGTTCAGTCTCCTTCCCCCAGTTCTCAGCTGCTGCTTTCTGCTGAAGACACAAAAATCTGGGTGTGAGCTTTTCTCTCTGTCTCCCCCTACTCCCCCTCCCTTCTGAGTTGGCTAATGTAAACAAGTCCCTGGCTGGCTGTATCTGTAACATTGTAGCTTCTTTGTAATGCTGGGAGGATTAATCACAGTGAGTTAATCAGTAACTTGAAGTATGGAAGGAATTGTTATTCTCACCATGGGAAGCAACATATCAGAAGTTGTTTGAGCAGAATACCCCTTTAATTATTAAAATCCATTTTAGGCTATGTTACAATATGGAAAAAAAAATGGCCGTTGTTCTGAAATAGGGCTGTTGCTTTTACAAAGTGTGAAAATTTTGCCTTGAGGAAGATGGCAACGCTCTAAAGGGGCAGAATCCACATTATAGGGGTACTCTGGCGATAAAAAACTGGTGCCAGAGAGTTATACAGATTTGTAATTTACTTCTATTTAAAAATCTCCAGTCTTCCAAGACTTATCAGCTGCTGTATGTGCTGCAGGAAGTGGTGTATTCTCACCAGTCTTCCAGTACTTATCAGCTGCTGTATGTCCTGCAGGAAGTGGTGTATTCTCTCCAGTCTGACACAGTGCTCTCTGCTGCCACCTCTGTCCATGTCAGGAACTGTCCAGAGCAGCAGCAAATCCCCATAGAAAACCTCTCCTGCTCTGGACAGTTCCTGACATGGACAGAGGTGGCAGCAGAGAGCACTGTGTCACACTGGAGAGAAAACACCACTTTATGCAGGACATACAGCAGCTGATAAGTAGGGGAAGACTGGAAATTGTGATCATGGCTCTGAGGTTACTATAGGGCGGTATTAGTATTCACTGCAGACACTAAGACAGTCGGCTGAGCACACGGCATCCATCGCCCGGACACTGCCACATACAGACGAAAAGCAGAAGAACTCTGTGGTCTCATGGGTCCCGTGCCTTCTGTATACAACATATGGGACAACTCTACATTACACATAAAGGGGGTCTCTTCTGCAGCTGATTATAACATGCTGACGGCTGTCACAGACCGGAAAGAATACCCCACTTCCTGCAGGACATACAGCAGCTGATAAGTACTGGAAGTAAATTTAAATCTTCAATGGTATCTGAATTTTTGGCATCGTCTCCAAATTATGCTAAGAAAAGAGGCGGTGCTAAGCTGCAGAGCTCATTCCTCCTCCCCTGCCCTACCCTGGAGATACATGGCTCAGTGCTGGAGGACAGAGAGGGGAGGGGAGGGAGGAGGCGTGCATCCTGCTGCTCAGCCCCACCTCTTTGTCACATTATATACAGCTGACAGATTCCCTTTAAGCCGGGAGTAGTTGGTCTAAACTTTGGATTCACGACTGTGATACATCGGGGGCATTCGGATTCCGTCCGGCTAAGTTTGCAGTCTAACAATTTGACAGTTTTGGTAAATCAGGAACCATCTTTCCGGGTTTGGACATAACCTCTTGTGTTGTCTCTAATATTCGGGTTTCCATGGACAGCTGATAGGTGCGCCCGCAAATCTCTGCACTGCTAAATATTTAGTTTGGCAGAATATTCTGGAGGAGACGCCAATCTGTTACACAGTATATTATGCTGGGATATATATGTATATAACATTAGCGCACTCTAGTGGTGGATATGAGTTACTGCATATGATGGATGGTGATATCATTGTGTGTAATATCCAGTGGCGTAGCTACCATGGAGCAGACCACGCAAATGCTATGGGACCCGTGGGTCGGGGGGCTCAGGCCCCCCTCGGCAATACATGTTCCATGGTACTGACGGCTGGTGGCAACATCTTTTGTCTGCACTACCCGATCACTCAAACCGACAGGAATCAGGAGTGACGGCTGCTGGCGCCATCCTCTGGGAGAAAGCGTCATGTAAGTATGGGGGGGAGGGGCCTGTACAGGATTCATGGGGCCCTGTGGAGTTTCTTTCTATGGGGCCCCATGAATCCTAGGTACGCCCCTGGTAATATGCATGTGCCGGCATCAGGGGAGGACACAGACTGCAGGGGCCCCTGTAACCTAATCGTACCGCTACCCTCCTGCCTTATGGCGCACACACAGATGAATTGTTTGTTCCCCGGTATCTGGGACATGAGTCCTGGATTAAAAGGAGGGCCCTACAGCCATCAGCAGAACCGATCCTGGGGCCCAAAATGCACTACAAAGACCAGTATCTACCCCATACACTGACCCATATAGAGGTAGATACCAATGGTGTACACAGCATCTGCACACAACATAAGCGATTAAGCAGATACATCCAGTGACTCACAGGGGGCATATCCTATGAGGGACGGGTGATGTTATCTCTGATCGCTGTTGCTCACTTTTCTTTTTCTTCTCCATCTGATGCGGCCATCATAAAGTAGGGACCCCACTGTACATAATCCTCCTGTTAGTAACCACCCTACCCCACTCCAGTAGATAGCATCCCCATGTCAGGAACTGTCCAGAGCAGGAGAGGTTTTCTATGGGGATTTGCTGCTGCTCTGGACAGTTCCTGACATGGACAGAGGTGGCAGCAGAGAGCACTGTGTCAGACTGGAGAGAATACACCACTTCCTGCAGGACATACAGCAGCTGATAAGTACTGGATTTTTTAAAATAGAAGTAGAGCTTCCAGCTCCATGTACTGTATATGGGGGGAGCAAACAGTTAATCAACAAGGTAGTGCATTGCCCCCCCCCCCCATCAGATATTGATGAGCCTGATGCTGCGTTTACACGGAACGATTATCGTGCAAATTCGCACGATAACGATCGAATTCGAACAATAATCATAAGTGTAAACTCAGTGAACGATCACAAGACGAGCGAGAAATCGTTCATTTTGATCTTTCAACAACTTCTCAAATCGTCGTTGATCGTTCGCAAAAAATTTGCAGATCGTTCTGTGTGAACAGTCGTTCGCCGATTGTAAGATAGGCTTAAGTGATCGCAAAACGATCGCTAATCGAATTTTCCGTACGATATAGCGCACCGTCTAAACGCTGATCGTTATGAAAAAAAAACGTTACTCCGACATTGTTAATCATACGATCGGGCCAATTATCGTTTCGTGTAAACGCACCATGAGGATAGTCCATAAATCAATAAAACCTTTAATTAGAGGCCTGCTTCCCTAATACACTGACTGCATCTGACCCCGCTGTAATTCCGTGATTCAGGCCGGTCTCGGTGGGTTTCCCCGATCTCTGCTCTTCCTCCATTGTTTGCCTGTTTACGCCTCATTGTCCAGATAAATCTACAACGTCCTGTAGTACCCACGACCACCTCAAGATGGCAGCGTGTCCTCTATTCCGCTCAAATCCAAAGGGCAAAACAAGAAAATGAGTTGTTTTTTTCTGTTGTATTCCTGAGCGATGACAAAAGAAGCGACAGAGCTCAGCGACATCCCCCAGCAACCCCCGATACAGGGGAAGACCCCCTCCAGATCACCGCGGAAATGCCTGCCAAAATATATTGATCCTCCTCATATATACAAATCAGCGAGGAAGGCGGAAGCCTCGAGATGTCCCCGTATCTTCACGAAGAAGCCGTCTCATCCGAGAAAAACATTTTATTATAAAAGTCGTTCAATAGTCGTAATGCAGAATATATGGTAATAGGAACAGGCTGCCTATAGGTCATGGAGGGGAGCAGTGAGGGCAGGGCCGTATTACCAGCTGCTGCTGCCCGAGGCTCTGAACCTGAAGACACCCCATCTTGGGATCTTGGGGAGCCTGGTTTCGGCCACATACATTTCTCTACATGGAGAAACATTGTGTGAATCACTTTTTAATGGTTTTAGCTCCAGGCATCACATTTAATACCGCCATACCAGACCTGACCAATACCGCCACACTGTGACTGGATAACACTGCCATACCAGACCTGACCAATACCGCCATACTGTGACTGGATAACACCCCCATACCAGACCTGACAAATACCGCCATACTGTGACTGGATAACACCCCCATACCAGACCTGACCAATACCGCCATACTGTGCTGGATAACACCGCCATACCAGACATGACCAATACCCCCACACTGTGACTGGAGAACCCCGCCACACCAGACCTGACCAATACCGCCATACTGTGACTGGATAACACTGCCATACCATACCAGACCTGACCAATAACACCATACTGTGACTGGATAACACCGCCATACCAGACCTGATCAATACTGCCATACTGTGACTGGATAACACCGCCATACCAGACCTGACCAATACTACCATACTGTGACTGGATAACACCGCCACACCAGACCTGACCAATACCGCCATACTGTGCTGGATAACACTGCCACACCAGACCAATACCCCCATACTGTGACTGGATAATACTGCCACACCAGACCTGACTAATACCGCCATACTGTGACTGGATAACACCGCCATACCAGACCTGACCAATACCGCCATACTGTGACTGGATAACACCGCCATACCAGACCTGACCAATACTGCCATACTGTGACTGGATAATACTGCCATACCAGACCTGACCAATAATGCCATACTGTGACTGGATAACATCGCTATACCAGACCTGACCAATACCGTCATACTGGGACTGGATAACACCGCCATACCAGACCTGACCAATACCGCCATATTGTGACTGGATAACACTGCCATACCAGACCTGACCAATACCTCCATACTGTGACTGGATAACACTGCCATACCAGACCTGACCAATACCGCCATACTGTGATTGGATAACACCGCCATACCAGACCTGACCAATACCTCCATACTGTGACTGGATAACACTGCCATACCAGACCTGACCAATACCGCCATACTGTGATTGGATAACACCGCCATACCAGACCTGACCAATACCACCACACTGTAACTGGATAACACTGCCATGCCAAACCTGACCAATACCGCCATACCGTGACTGGTTAACACCACTATACCAGACCTGACCAATACCACCATACTGTGACTGGATAACCCCGCTATGCCAGACCTGACCAGTACCACCACACTGTGACTGGATAACACGGCCACACTAGACCTGACGAATACCGCCATACAGTGACTGGATAGCACTGCCATACCAGACCTGACCAATACCGCCATACAGTGACTGGATAACACTGCCATACCAGACCTGACCAATACCATAATACTGTGACTGGATAACATCGCCATACCAGACCTGACCAATACCGCCATACTGTGACTGGATAACACTGCCATACCAGACCTGACCAATACCGCCATACTGTGACTGCTTAACACTGCCACACCAGACCTGACCAATACCGCCATACTGTGACTGGATAACACTGCCACACCAGACCTGACCAATACCACCATACTGTGACTGGATAACACTGCCACACCAGACCTGACCAATACCGCCATACTGTGACTGGATAACACTGCCACACCAGACCTGACCAATACCGCCATACTGTGACTGGATAACACCGCCATACCAGACCTGACCAATACCGCCATACTGTGACTGGATAACACTGCCATACCAGACCTGACCAATACCACCATACTGTGATTGGATAACACCGCTATACCAGATCTGATCAATACCACCATACTGTGACTGGATAACACTGCCACACCAGACCTAACCGATACCGCCATAATAATCCCCCCCCCCCCCTCTAAAAGAGCCCTGAGTGATAGAACCAGTGATGGGACCATTGATGGGCAGTGATACTACTAGTTATAGGACCAGAGATAGGACCAGTGATGGGACCAACCAGTAATAAGACTAGTGATGGGACCAGTGATGGAACTAGTGATGGGACCAGTGATGGAACTAGTGATAGGACCAGTGATAAGACTAGTGATGGGACCAACCAGTGATAAGATTAGTGATGGGACCAGTGATAAGACTAGTGATGGGACCAGTGATGGAACTAGTGTTGGGACCAGTGATAAGACTAGTGATGGAACTAGTGATGGGACCAGTGATAAGATTAGTGATGGGACCAGTGATAAGACTAGTGATGGGACCAGTGATAAGACTAGTGATGGAACTAGTGATGGGACCAGTGATGGAACTAGTGATGGGACCAGTGATAAGACTAGTAAAGGGACCAGTGATAAGACTAGTGATGGGACCAGTGATGGAACTAGTGATGGGACCAGTGATGGAACTAGTGATGGGACCAGTGATAAGACTAGTGATGGGACCAGTGATAAGACTAGTGATGGGACCAGTGATGGAACTAGTGATGGGACCAGTGATGGAACTAGTGATGGGACCAGTGATGAAACTAGTGATGGGACCAGTGATAAGACTAGTGATGGGACCAGTGATGGAACTAGTGATGGGACCAGTGATGAAACTAGTGATGGGACCAGTGATGGAACTAGTGTTGGGACCAGTGATAAGACTAGTGATGGGACCAGTGATAAGACTAGTGATGGAACTTGTGATTGGACCAGTGATAAGACTAGTGATGGGAGCAGTGATAAGACTAGTGATGGGACCAGTGATGGAACTAGTGATGGGACTAGTGATAAGACTAGTGATGGGACCAGTGATGAAACTAGTGATGGGACCAGTGATGGAACTAGTGATGGGACCAGTGATAAGACTAGTGATGGGACCAGTGATAAGACTAGTGATGGGACCAGTGATAAGACTAGTGATGGAACTAGTGATGGGACCAGTGATAAGACTACTGATGGGACCAGTGATAAGACTAGTGATGGGACCAGTGATGGAACTAGTGATGGGACCAGTGATGGAACTAGTGATGGGACCAGTGATAAGACTAGTGATGGGACCAGTGATGGAACTAGTGATGGGACCAGTGATGAAACTAGTGATGGGACCAGTGATGGGACCAGTGATGAAACTAGTGATGGGACCAGTGATGGAACTAGTGATGGGACCAGTGATAAGACTAGTGATGGGACCAGTGATAAGACTAGTGATGGGACCAGTGATAAGACTAGTGATGGAACTAGTGATGGGACCAGTGATAAGACTAGTGATGGGACCAGTGATAAGACTAGTGATGGAACTAGTGATGGGACCAGTGATAAGACTAGTGATGGGACCAGTGATAAGACTAGTGATGGGACCAGTGATGAAACTAGTGATGGGACCAGTGATGGAACTAGTGATGGGACCAGTGATAAGACTAGTGATGGGACCAGTGATAAGACTAGTGATGGGACCAGTGATAAGACTAGTGATGGGACCAGTGATGGAACTAGTGTTGGGACCAGTGATGGAACTAGTGATGGGACCAGTGATAAGACTAGTGATGGGACCAGTGATAAGACTAGTGATGGGACCAGTGATGGAACTAGTGATGGGACCAGTGATAAGACTAGTGATGGAACTAGTGATGGGACCAGTGATAAGACTAGTGATGGGACCAGTGATAAGACTAGTGATAAGACTAGTGATGACATCTTGACCAGGAAGACTATTCCCCCTCCCCCCACCACGGCCCATCCTTACGTGTCTGCAGAAGTATCTGCAAAATAGGGGAAATTCTCATTTCTCCCATTTTGCTCCATTATTAAAATACCTGGAAAAAAATGGGAAAAATGACTCTAGTTGTGTAAAATAAAGAGAGTTACTAGTGCCTAAAGCTTCCTGTCTGAGTAGTGGTGACTGGTCGGTGTCCCCGCCTGTATAAGGGATCGAAAGCCGGAAATAACAATCTGTCACTTCATAAATATATCATAGAATGTTCTGAGATAAGGAAATAAATTTGGATTTGTCTGTCTTTGGAACTTGTGTCAGGTGAGTTGCAGGAGCAGAGATTCCTGTCAGAGATGGGTGTCCCTGCTCCTGGACACTGAGTACATACAGGTGTCCCTGCTCCTGGGCACTGAGTACATACAGGTGTCCCTGCTCCTGTATACTGAGTGCATACAGGTGTCCCTGCTCCTGGGCACTGAGTACATACAGGTGTCCCTGCTCCTGGACACTGAGTACATACAGGTGCCCCTGCTCCTGAACACTGAGTACATACAGGTGTCCCTGCTCCTGTATACTGAGTACATACAGGTGTCCCTGCTCCTGGGCACTGAGTACATACAGGTGCCCCTGCTCCTGGGCACTGAGTACATACAGGTGTCCCTGCTCCTGGACACTGAGTACATACAGGTGTCCCTGCTCCTGGACACTGAGTACATACAGGTGTCCCTGCTCCTGGGCACTAAGTACATACAGGTGCCCCTGCTCCTGTATACTGAGTACATACAGGTGTCCCTGCTCCTGGGCACTGAGTACATACAGGTGCCCCTGCTCCTGGGCACTGAGTACATACAGGTGTCCCTGCTCCTGGGCACTGAGTACATACAGGTGTCCCTGCTCCTGGGCACTGAGTACATACAGGTGCCCCTGCTCCTGGGCACTGAGTACATACAGGTGTCCCTGCTCCTGGGCACTGAGTACATACAGGTGCCCCTGCTCCTGGGCACTGAGTACATACAGGTGTCCCTGCTCCTGTATATTGAGTGCATACAGGTGTCCCTGCTCCTGGACACTGAGTGCATACAGGTGTCCCTGCTCCTGGGCACTGAGTACATACAGGTGTCCCTGCTCCTGGACACTGAGTACATACAGGTGTCCCTGTTCCTGCACACTGGCCTCCTGCGCCTGATTTACCATGATTTACACCCACTCGTAGGGGTTAATTGTGGTGATCCCCGCTGTGAAGCACGACCGGTCACTTGCCAGGTGGTAAGTTGTGACGCCACTCCGGTGGTGGTTGGTCGGGATACAGCTCAGCCAGGTGTTATGTTGTTGTGACGCCAGTGCTGGTTGGGCACACAGGTATGGTGGCACACCTGCTTTTATCTTGAGTGGGCTGGCTACGCCTTTCCCCTGTGGACAGTAACCTGCCGGGATGTTGCGGGGTCCCTTGGGTACTTATCACGGTGGTCCGGAGTGGAGTAGTGACCCACCCAGACTATTGGCACTTCCACCCACAGAAAGGGGAGATAACTCATGGAAAGAGTCCCATTAAAATAAATATAATCTTGTTTACTGTGAAGATACTTGATACAGAGAACGTATAATACACTTTCGCCTTGATACTTTGCTTTATCCTTTAGAGTCCAGATCTGTACCGAGACTGAAAAGGTGACACAGCTGTGCTGGCTGGGTTGTGTGCTGACAGATAGGAAGGTTCAGAAGAGTAGAGACATCTAGTGGTAAAACTTTGGTACTGCTACATTACCACTTACACTTTTAGGTACAGACTTTTGCCAAGGGTGTAACCAATAGAAACACCCATGGTGAAACACCACAAAATCATAGCAGTAATCTATACCTGCTCAGGAGCAAGTGTAGGTTTCTGCCCCCGCCGTACGGCAGGCACAGGTCAGGCCGGATTCACTTAGAGGCGTGCAGCTCTGTGTGAACACGGCGGGGCAGTTGGCGCTGGAGCTTTATTTAGGACAAGTGTAAGGTACGCCGAGCTTCATAAATGGCGCCCAATCTGTGCGGTGTCAGCCGCAATGTGTGAACAGTCTCGCACCCGGTATCTGGAGGCAGCTGTGATACTATATGATATGTACGGTATAAATTGTTAGAATAAACCCGCCGGCGTCTCCGGTATATAGTGGCGTCTATTGTCTCCGTATTCGCCTGTACGGCCGGCGGGGGGGCACCGTAAAGGTTTGTGTTTTCGCAGCCAATTTACACCCGCCAGTGTTTGTTAATGTCTGGTCCATGACCAGAGAGGAGAATAGGGCAGGGAGTGTTAGCACAGGCACACGTGGAGCGCGCAGGGGGTGGAGGAGTACACAGGGGGGGGGGGCTGTATAATGTTACAGGAGGGGGAGATGTGTCCTCCTGGGATCCTGCTCTCAGTCTCCTTCCTGGTGATGGGGGAGCTCGCAGCGTCACGCACCTCCTCCACCAATCACACGCCGGCGAGGGCAGTTTCAAGGCGCCCTCGCTTGCTCAGGAGTCAGTGAGACAAGTGTGTGACACAGTAACAGCTGGCGTCATGGTGACACCGCGAGGTGCTCAGCACCCATCCACAAGGCACCGCCGCCGCCATGAGGCAACATCTGTCGTCACAGGGCGCTCGCACCTCCGGCGTACACGCAAGGAAACAGCTCCGCCGCAAGACGCTGGGAGCGAGATTACCTTATATATAAAGGGGGGATCCTAGGAAAAACATCTAGCATCGGCTGATGGTGGCGGGGGTCACCCATATAGTGTCGCTTTTTATGCAACTTCCATTGAAGTCTATGGGAGTTATGCAAAATCTTTAAAGTGTAACTATGATTCTTCATGGGCGTCAGGAGCCGCGGTCAGAATCCGGCAATTCTACCGGCATTGTATACAGCGGCGCAGGTGGACAGGTAGCATGGCGGCAGGATTGTGACAGCATAGTTACACGGTGCGGTCACTTACGGCAGAGACCATACATGACCACCACAACCTCCTCCGGAGTCGGGGATCAGGACCCCTCGTTCTAGTGACTGGCGGGGTCCCAACTACAGTCGAGTGAACTTGCCAAAAGTTCAAGTTCGTCAACGTTCTCCAAACCCACTTGCTCGAAATTTGACTCCTGGTGTCTGGAGAAGTTGGAGGTGGATAGGACTACGGTTGTATCCACCAGGACTCCCTGAGGTGTCATCCAACTTCTCCTTGAACTATCAGTCATCAACATCTATGGGAAAGTGACCCTAACATGGCCGCCTGACTGGTCACCTCTAGTGACACGACCACTGCGAGCCCTCCGGAGGAGGGGGCTCAGGTCCCACCAGTCATACAGAATCACTGGGGGTCCCAGAGATCACTAAGTAACCGAAACAGCACAACCTGCAATGCTTCTCCGCTAAAGGGATTGTCCAGGACTGGATACAACGCCACCCCTGCCCTCAGGTTATGTGTGGTATTACAAATCACATCCACTGAGCTGCAATACCGCACCCAGACTGAGAACAGGGGTGGGGGGTTTAAGCCTGGATATCCCCTTTAAGGCAACTCTCTTTAAAGTCTATTGGAGTTACTCAGACAACATGGACAGACGGTTACTCTGCTGCCACCTCTGTCCATGTCAGGAACTGTCCAGAGCAGGAGAGGTTTTCTATAGGGATTTGCTGCTGCTCTGGACAGTTCCTGACATGGACAGAGGTGGCAGCAGAGAGCACTGTGTCAGACTGGAGAGAATACACCACTTCCTGCAGGACATACAGCAGCTGATAAGTACTGGAAGACTGGAGATTGTTTAATAGAGGTAAATTACAAATCTCTGGCACTTGATGGGACCAGGTGATTTGAAAGAAAACAATTTTGGGTGAACAACCCCTTTAAGGTATATCTGCACTGTGTGTATATAGTGTTTTTTTGTACAACCTCTGTTCGCTATTGGGGAACATGGATATCATAGGGGGTGCCCCTGTATTAGCCCGAGAGGAGAGACGCTCTATACCTCAGCTGTCGGTGGAGAGAGATGGGCCGGATTGGCTCCGGTCAGCAGATACTTATGTGATGTGAGTTGGCCGACCATGTGTATAGGGGTTTCCACTGACAGATGTTAGATTTCAATCTAATCCATTTGTTCTTCGGAAATAAGCCGCTGCCAGAGGTGTCTGGTAGCATTGTTCTCCCCGTTCCTATTCAGAACACAGGCACACTCCATTCAAACAGAGCGCTCCACCGATCAGGAGGTCACAGGGGTCCTGGTGGTCTTCATCCTCATTGATCTAAGGGCCCTATTACACAAACAGATTTATCTGACAGATCATTGAAGCCAAAGCCAGGAACAGACTATAAACAGGTCATAAAGGAAAGACTAAGATTTCTCCTCTTCTCACATCCATTCCTGGCTTTGGCAGTGACTCGGTGGTCGGGCAGAGTTTCCATCAGTATATATATATATATATATATATATATCTCAGTGACTTGGTGGTCGGGCAGAGTTTCCATCAGTATATATATATATATATATATATATATATCTCAGTGACTTGGTGGTCGGGCAGAGTTTCCATCAGTATATATATATATATATATATATATATATATATATATATATATATCTATCAGTGACTTGGTGGTCGGGCAGAGTTTCCATCAGTATATATATCTATCAGTGACTTGGTGGTCGGGCAGAGTTTCCATTAGTATATATATCTATCAGTGACTCGGTGGTCGGGCAGAGTTTCCATCAGTATATATATCTATCAGTGACTTGGTGGTCGGGCAGAGTTTCCATCAGTATGTGACTTGGTGGTTGGGCAGAGTTTCCATCAGTATATATATCTATCAGTGACTCGGTGGTCGGGCAGAGTTTCCATCAGTATATATATCTATCAGTGACTCGGTGGTCGGGCAGAGTTTCCATCAGTATATATATCTATCAGTGACTTGGTGGTCGGGCAGAGTTTCCATCAGTATATATATATATATATCTATCAGTGACTTGGTGGTCAGACAGTTTCCATCAGTATATATATCTATCAGTGACTTGGTGGTCGGGCAGAGTTTCCATCAGTATATATATATATATATATCTATCAGTGACTTGGTGGTCGGACAGAGTTTCCATCAGTATATATATCTATCAGTGACTTGGTGGTCGGGCAGAGTTTCCATCAGTATATATATCTATCAGTGACTTGGTGGTCAGACAGTTTCCATCAGTATATATATCTATCAGTGACTTGGTGGTCGGGTAGAGTTTCCATCAGTATATATATCTATCAGTGACTTGGTGGTCGGGCAGAGTTTCCATCAGTATGTGACTCGGTGGTCGGGCAGAGTTTCCATCAGTATATATATCTATCAGTGACTCGGTGGTCGGGCAGAGATTCCATCAGTATATATATCTATCAGTGACTCGGTGGTCGGGCAGAGTTTCTATCAGTATATATATCTATCAGTGACTTGGTGGTCGGGCAGAGTTTCCATCAGTATGTGACTCGGTGGTCGGGCAGAGTTTCCATCAGTATATATATCTATCAGTGACTCGGTGGTTGGGCAGAGTTTCCATCAGTATATATATCTATCAGTGACTCGGTGGTCGGGCAGAGTTTCCATCAGTATATATATCTATCAGTGACTCGGTGGTCGGGCAGAGTTTCTATCAGTATATATATCTATCAGTGACTTGGTGGTCGGGCAGAGTTTCCATCAGTATGTGACTCGGTGGTCGGGCAGAGTTTCCATCAGTATATATATCTATCAGTGACTCGGTGGTCGGGCAGAGTTTCCATCAGTATGTGACTTGGTGGTCGGGCAGAGTTTCCATCAGTATATATATCTATCAGTGACTCGGTGGTCGGGCAGAGATTCCATCAGTATATATATCTATCAGTGACTCGGTGGTCGGGCAGAGATTCCATCAGTATATATATCTATCAGTGACTTGGTGGTCGGGCAGAGTTTCCATCAGTATGTGACTTGGTGGTCGGGCAGAGTTTCCATCAGTATGTGACTCGGTGGTCGGGCAGAGTTTCCATCAGTATATATATCTATCAGTGACTTGGTGGTCGGGCAGAGTTTCCATCAGTATGTGACTCGGTGGTCGGGCAGAGTTTCCATCAGTATATATATCTATCAGTGACTCGGTGGTCGGGCAGAGTTTCCATCAGTATATATATCTATCAGTGACTCGGTGGTCGGGCAGAGATTCCATCAGTATATCTATCTATCAGTGACTCGGTGGTCGGGCAGAGTTTCCATCAGTATATATATCTATCAGTGACTCGGTGGTCGGACAGAGATTCCATCAGTATGTGACTTGGTGGTCGGGCAGAGTTTCCATCAGTATGTGACTCGGTGGTCGGGCAGAGTTTCCATCAGTATATATATCTATCAGTGACTTGGTGGTCGGGCAGAGTTTCCATCAGTATGTGACTCGGTGGTCGGGCAGAGTTTCCATCAGTATATATATCTATCAGTGACTCGGTGGTCGGGCAGAGTTTCCATCAGTATATATATCTATCAGTGACTCGGTGGTCGGGCAGAGATTCCATCAGTATATCTATCTATCAGTGACTCGGTGGTCGGGCAGAGTTTCCATCAGTATATATATCTATCAGTGACTCGGTGGTCGGACAGAGATTCCATCAGTATGTGACTTGGTGGTCGGGCAGAGTTTCCATCAGTATGTGACTCGGTGGTCGGGCAGAGATTCCATCAGTATATATATCTATCAGTGACTCGGTGGTCGGGCAGAGTTTCCATCAGTATATCTATCTATCAGTGACTCGGTGGTCGGGCAGAGTTTCCATCAGTATATATATATATCAGTGACTCGGTGGTCGGGCAGAGTTCCTCCGGTTTCGCGGATCTGGAAAGTGATCGGACTGGAAACGGCTCCCAGGACAAATTACTCTCTAATCTTATGAAGCGCCATAAAAGCGGTGCTTCACTTTAATTATTAATTAAGGAAGTAGTGAGGGTCCCTCCCCGGAGACCCCTGACTGCTGTTTGTGGTAATTACAGGATATCCCAGCACTCAGCTTCGCCATCCTCCAGCCTGCGCTGCCGTCTCCTCCACAAATCGGAAAATTCACATCAGAGACGCGAAAAACCGGAGCCCCTAGTCTGGTGACCCTTATATTTCATCCGGGGACCCCTTTACCTTAAGAGGTGACAACCAGAAGAGGGTCCCCCCACACCTTTACATGGCCGACCCCATTGACCTCAATAGTAATTCCGCATGCAGGGAGACTGGGAGCGGCCGGAGACCTTCACATGCAGTAAGGAAGGTGGAGCGATCACAGGAGGCGACAGACAAGAAACCAAGGAGAGTCGTCTCTGGTATCGAGAGTCTGCAAGCTAAGGCCGATCTAGCTGCCTCCCATGGGGCCATGTAAAAGGGCCCTGCAGCAGCTGCAGCATGCACGCCTCCTCCCTCCCCCACCCTTCCCTGTCCAGCATGATTGATGTACAGGGCTTTAGTTCCTAACAATGAGCCTTGTAAATCAGAGCACAGGAAGGGTGGGGGAGGGAGGAGGCATGCATGCTGCAGCTCAGCACCTCCTCTATGACACTTGAGCTTGGAAGTCAAACATGAAAATAGCCATTAGCTGAAAGACAGGTTTGGTTTTATTTCCTCTGGCTATCGGCCACATCTGCAGCGCTGAGCATGATAGACAGCTGATAGATTCCCTTTAAAGGACAAGTGCCATGAAAAACTTTTTCCCAGTAATTGAAGCACATTACAAAGTTATATAACTGTAATATGCTATAATCACCTATCTGCCTCCCTTCCCTGTCTTTTCCCCCCTCCACCCCCCACCAGGAAGTGTCTTTACTCACACAGACCTGATTACTGTCTCACCGTCACCAGGCAGCTCCTCCTTCTTGTGAGGATGAGTCATCAGCAGGAGGGCTGCTCTAGCTCCTGTTACACCAGCCTCCCCCTCCTTGTCAGGTGACTCTGCTCCCTCAGCTTATCTTCTCTAGTGACATGACTCCTTCACTGAGTCCACAGCAGCAGGAGAGAGGGTATGAGGGGAGGGGGAGAGAGGGTATGAGGGGAGGGGGAGAGAGGGTATGAGGGGAGGGGGGAGAGAGGGTATGAGGGGAGGGGGGAGAGAGGGTATGAGGGGAGGGGGGAGAGAGGGTATGAGGGGAGGGGGAGAGAGGGTATGAGGGGAGGGGGAGAGAGGGTATGAGGGGAGGGGGGAGAGGGTATGAGGGGAGGGGGAGAGAGGGTATGAGGGGAGGGGGGAGAGAGGGTATGAGGGGAGGGGGGAGAGAGGGTATGAGGGGAGGGGGGAGAGAGGGTATGAGGGGAGGGGGAGAGAGGGTATGAGGGGAGGGGGAGAGAGGGTATGAGGGGAGGGGGGAGAGAGGGTATGAGGGGAGGGGGGGGAGAGAGGGTATGAGGGGAGGGGGGAGAGAGGGTATGAGGGGAGGGGGGGAGAGAGGGTATGAGGGGAGGGGGGAGAGAGGGTATGATGGGAGGGGGAGAGAGGGTATGATGGGAGGGGGAGAGAGGGTATGAGGGGAGGGGGAGAGAGGGTATGAGGGGAGGGGGAGAGAGAGGGTATGAGGGGAGGGGGGAGAGAGGGTATGAGGGGAGGGGGGAGAGAGGGTATGAGGGGAGGGGGGGAGAGAGGGTATGAGGGGAGGGGGGGAGAGAGGGTATGAGGGGAGGGGGAGAGAGGGTATGAGGGGAGGGGGAGAGAGAGGGTATGAGGGGAGGGGGGAGCTGCCTATGTGCCGGAGTCAGTCTGAGGGAAGATAAGCAAGTGAGATGTGACAAGTGATGGCTTGCAGTTGTTCAGCCAATGGGAGCTGAGCAAGCCTGTCACCTGACAAGGCAGGGGAGGGGGGAGGCTAGTGTAACAGGAGAAGGAGCTGAGAGAAGAGCTTGGTGACGGTGACGACAGTAATCAGGTCTGTGTGAGTCAGGACACTTCCTGGTGGGGGGTGGAGGGGGGAAAAGACAGGGAAGGGAGGCAGATAGGTGATTGAAGCATATTACACAGTTATATAACTTTGTAATGTGCTTCAATTACTGGGAAAAAGTTTTTCATGGCACTTGTCCTTTAAGTGTTTAAAGGGCCTGTCTGGTTTCTAAAATCATATACAGAAAACTGTTGGGACCCTCCATTACTGAGTGCAAGCAGTGGTAAGAAAGAACGTCCCCCTCTCTGGAGGACCTGGCTCGTCCAGAATTTACAGTGACCACCCGCCAGTTTCTGTGGTGCCCATGTAAAACTTTAAGGGGTTATCCAAACTTAGAAAAACATGGTTAGTTTCAGAAACAGCTCCGTTCCACTGAAGTGCATGGCACACGGTTGTAATACCTCACACAACCTGAGGACAGGGGTGGCACTGTGTTTTCAAGAAAGTAGCTGTAATCCTGAATTCCCCCTGTGATGGAGCTACAAGAACATTTTCCCTGGTATTTTTGCCCACAGGTCAGGGGTGAGCCGATCACTAGGGGTGGACCGATCACCGGGAGTGGGCCAATCACTAGGGGTGGGCTGATCACTAGGGGTGGGCCAGTCACTGGGGGTGGACCGACCTCTAGGGGTGGGCCGATCACTAGGGGTGGGCCGATCACTAGGGATGGGCCGATCTCTAGGGGTGGGCCAATCACTAGAGGTGGGCCAATCACTAGAGGTGGGCCAATCACTAGGGGTGGGCCGATCACTAGGGGTGGACCGATCACCGGGGGTCGGCCAATCACTAAGGGTCGACCGATCACCGGGAGTGGGCCAATCACTAGGGGTGAACCGATCACCGGGAGTGGACCAATCAGTAGGGGTGGGCTGATCACTAGGGGTGGACCGATCACCGGGAGTGGGCCAATCACTAGGGGTGGGCTGATCACTAGGGGTGGGCCAGTCACTGGGGGTGGGCCAGTCACTGGGGGTGGACCGATCACTAGGGATGGGCCGATCTCTAGGGGTGGGCCGATCACTAGGGATGGGCCGATCTCTAGGGGTGGGCCAATCTCTAGGGGTGGGCCAATCACTAGGGGTGGACCGATCACTAGGGGTGGGCCGATCACTAGGGATGGGCCGATCTCTAGGGGTGGGCCAATCTCTAGGGGTGGGCCAATCACTAGAGGTGGGCCGATCACTAGGGGTGGACCGATCACCGGGGGTCGGCCAATCACTAGGGGTCGACCGATTACCGGGAGTGGGCAAATCACTAGGGGTGGGCCGATCACTGGGGGTGGACCGATCACTAGGGGTGGGCCGATCACTAGGGGTGGGCCGATCACTAGGTGTGGGCCGATCACTAGGGGTGGACCGATCACTAGGGGTGGGCCGATCACTAGGGGTGGGCCGATCACTAGGGGTGGGTCGATCACTAGGGGTGGGACGCTCTGTGATAGGCATTGGGACTCCCAGCCCCTTTACCCCGGCAGCGGGTTGTATGACCCCAGCAGGGGATAACAGTGCGGCAGTCATGTCTGGACTGTCATGGCTGAACCAACATTTCATCAACTGAACCGGACAAAACCAGAAGCCGGAGGACTGAGCGACGTCTGACAGCCGCTCCCGACCAGTTCTGTGAATGGGAGGACTGTGTTATGTGGCTGTGTACACAGAGATCTGTCCAGTGCTGAACATTAGCTTTCCCATACAGTATAGAGAGGATTACCTGTACATTATAGAGAGGATTACCTGTACATTATAGAGAGGATTACCTGTACATTATATAGAGAGTATTACCTGTACATTATAGAGAGAGTATTACCTGTACATTATAGAGAGAGTATTACCTGTACATTATAGAGAGGATTGCCTGTACATTATATAGAGAGGATTACCTGTACATTATATAGATAGGATTACCTGTACATTATATAGAGAGGATTACCTGTACATTATAGAGAGGATTACCTGTACATTATAGAGAGGATTACCTGTACATTATAGAGAGGATTACCTGTACATTATAGAGAGGATTACCTGTACATTATATAGAGAGGATTATTTGTACATTATAGAGAGGATTATATTACCTGTACATTATATAGAGATTACATTTCCTGTACATTATATAGAGATTACATTTCCTGTACATTATATAGAGATTACATTTCCTGTACATTATATAGAGATTACATTACATCCCATATATACACCTACATATACAATACAGCACACATATAATATACACTGGGTATATGGCAGGATGTGGCAGAGGCGGACCTATCACTTGTGCAGCCTGTTCAGCTGCACAGGGGCCCAGGCCAATAAAGGGGCCCGCCAGGCTCAGACTCTAAAGTGGGCCCCCCAGGCGGCATCTGCACATGGGAAGTGCGGGCGGCATACTCCTGTGGGGCCCCTTCAGTGACTGGATGCTGTGCCCGGTCGGGGCTGGTTCTCCTCTCCTCCTGCACTGTGCTGCTGCTGCTGACACCCCTCCCCCTCCTGTACTCCACTGTCCGGCATACCTTGTATGAGGAGGAGAGGAGAGAGAACATGTGGTGACAGGGGCTGGAGGGATCCTGCAGGGTTATGGCTGCCAGGGACGGGACTGTGAGGAGGAGCAGCAGCAGCTCTGACAGGGAGGGATTATTGTCAGTGTGTCTGTCAGGCTGCTGGAAGGTGTAAGATAGAGGGTGGACTGTGTAAGAGAAAGCACAGAGCCCCCCCCCCCCCCCCTCCTCTCTGGTGCTGTAAGTTTTATTGTAAGTTTATGCCTTTTAGCCAATAACTGTGCCCCCCCCCTGCAGCATGGTGGATTTTCTCTTTCATCTCTCCCCTAAGCAGCCACATACAGTACATGTATCCCACCTGTGCAGCCACATACAGTACATGTCTCTCACCTGTGCAGCCACATACAGTACATGTATCCCACCTGTGCAGCCACATACAGTACATGTATCCCACCTGTGCAGCCACATACAGTACATGTATCCCACCTGTGCAGCCACATACAGTACATGTCTCCCACCTGTGCAGCCACATACAGTACATGTCTCCCACCTGTGCAGCCACATACAGTACATGTATCCCACCTGTGCAGCCACATACAGTACATGTCTCCCACCTGTGCAGCCACATACAGTACATGTCTCCCACCTGTGCAGCCACATACAGTACATGTATCCCACCTGTGCAGCCACATACAGTACATGTCTCCCACCTGTGCAGCCACATACAGTACATGTCTCCCACCTGTGCAGCCACATACAGTACATGTCTCCCACCTGTGCAGCCACATACAGTACATGTATCCCACCTGGGCAGCCACATACAGTACATGTATCCCACCTGTGCAGCCACATACAGTACATGTATCCCCCCTGTGCAGCCACATACAGTACATGTCTCCCACCTGTGCAGCCACATATAGTACATGTCTCCCCCCTGGGCAGCCACATACAGTACATGTCTCCCACCTGTGCAGCCACATACAGTACATGTATCGCACCTGTGCAGCCACATACAGTACATGTCTCCTACATGTGCAGCCACATACAGTACATGTATCCCACCTGTGCAGCCACATACAGTACATGTATCCCACCTGTGCAGCCACATACAGTACATGTATTCCACCTGTGCAGCCACATACAGTACATGTATCCTACCTGTGCAGCCACATACAGTACATGTATCCCACCTGTGCAGCCACATACAGTACATGTCTCCCACATGTGCAGCCACATACAGTACATGTATCCCACCTGTGCAGCCACATACAGTAGATGTATTCCACCTGTGCAGCCACATAAAATACTTGTATCCCACCTGTGCAGCCACATACAGTACATGTATCCCACCTGTGCAGCCACATACAGTACATGTCTCCCACCTGTGCAGCCACATACAGTACATGTATCCCACCTGTGCAGCCACATACAGTACATGTCTCCCACCTGTGCAGCCACATACAGTACATGTCTCCCACCTGTGCAGCCACATACAGTACATGTATCCCACCTGTGCAGCCACATACAGTACATGTATCCCACCTGTGCAGCCACATACAGCACATGTCTCCCACCTGTGCAGCCACATACAGTACATGTATCCCACCTGTGCAGCCACATACAGTACATGTATCCCACCTGTGCAGCCACATACAGCACATGTCTCCCACCTGTGCAGCCACATACAGTACATGTCTCCCACCTGTGCAGCCACATACAGTACATGTATCCCACCTGTGCAGCCACATACAGTACATGTATCCCACCTGTGCAGCCACATACAGTACATGTCTCCCACCTGTGCAGCCACATACAGTACATGTATCCCACCTGTGCAGCCACATACAGCACATGTCTCCCACCTGTGCAGCCACATACAGTACATGTATCCCACCTGTGCAGCCACATACAGTACATGTATCCCACCTGTGCAGCCACATACAGCACATGTCTCCCACCTGTGCAGCCACATACAGTACATGTCTCCTACCTGTGCAGCCACATACAGTACATGTATCCCACCTGGGCAGCCACATACAGTACATGTATCCCACCTGTGCAGCCACATACAGTACATGTATCCCCCCTGTGCAGCCACATACAGTACATGTCTCCCACCTGTGCAGCCACATATAGTACATGTCTCCCCCCTGGGCAGCCACATACAGTACATGTCTCCTACATGTGCAGCCACATACAGTACATGTATCCCACCTGTGCAGCCACATACAGTACATGTATCCCACCTGTGCAGCCACATACAGTACATGTATTCCACCTGTGCAGCCACATACAGTACATGTATCCTACCTGTGCAGCCACATACAGTACATGTATCCCACCTGTGCAGCCACATACAGTACATGTCTCCCACCTGTGCAGCCACATACAGTACATGTATCCCACCTGTGCAGCCACATACAGTAGATGTATTCCACCTGTGCAGCCACATAAAATACTTGTATCCCACCTGTGCAGCCACATACAGTACATGTATCCCACCTGTGCAGCCACATACAGTACATGTCTCCCACCTGTGCAGCCACATACAGTACATGTATCCCACCTGTGCAGCCACATACAGTACATGTCTCCCACCTGTGCAGCCACATACAGTACATGTCTCCCACCTGTGCAGCCACATACAGTACATGTATCCCACCTGTGCAGCCACATACAGTACATGTATCCCACCTGTGCAGCCACATACAGCACATGTCTCCCACCTGTGCAGCCACATACAGTACATGTATCCCACCTGTGCAGCCACATACAGTACATGTATCCCACCTGTGCAGCCACATACAGCACATGTCTCCCACCTGTGCAGCCACATACAGTACATGTCTCCCACCTGTGCAGCCACATACAGTACATGTATCCCACCTGTGCAGCCACATACAGTACATGTATCCCACCTGTGCAGCCACATACAGTACATGTCTCCCACCTGTGCAGCCACATACAGTACATGTATCCCACCTGTGCAGCTACATACAGCACATGTCTCCCACCTGTGCAGCCACATACAGTACATGTATCCCACCTGTGCAGCCACATACAGTACATGTATCCCACCTGTGCAGCCACATACAGCACATGTCTCCCACCTGTGCAGCCACATACAGTACATGTCTCCTACCTGTGCAGCCACATACAGTACATGTATCCCACCTGGGCAGCCACATACAGTACATGTATCCCACCTGTGCAGCCACATACAGTACATGTATCCCCCCTGTGCAGCCACATACAGTACATGTCTCCCACCTGTGCAGCCACATATAGTACATGTCTCCCCCCTGGGCAGCCACATACAGTACATGTCTCCCACCTGTGCAGCCACATACAGTACATGTATCCCACCTGTGCAGCCACATACAGTACATGTCTCCTACATGTGCAGCCACATACAGTACATGTATCCCACCTGTGCAGCCACATACAGTACATGTATCCCACCTGTGCAGCCACATACAGTACATGTATTCCACCTGTGCAGCCACATACAGTACATGTATCCTACCTGTGCAGCCACATACAGTACGTGTATCCCACCTGTGCAGCCACATACAGTACATGTCTCCCACATGTGCAGCCACATACAGTACATGTATCCCACCTGTGCAGCCACATACAGTAGATGTATTCCACCTGTGCAGCCACATAAAATACTTGTATCCCACCTGTGCAGCCACATACAGTACATGTATCCCACCTGTGCAGCCACATACAGTACATGTCTCCCACCTGTGCAGCCACATACAGTACATGTCTCCCACCTGTGCAGCCACATACAGTACATGTCTCCCACCTGTGCAGCCACATACAGTACATGTATCCCACCTGTGCAGCCACATACAGTACATGTATCCCACCTGTGCAGCCACATACAGCACATGTCTCCCACCTGTGCAGCCACATACAGTACATGTATCCCACCTGTGCAGCCACATACAGTACATGTCTCCCACCTGTGCAGCCACATACAGCACATGTCTCCCACCTGTGCAGCCACATACAGTACATGTCTCCCACCTGTGCAGCCACATACAGTACATGTATCCCACCTGTGCAGCCACATACAGTACATGTATCCCACCTGTGCAGCCACATACAGTACATGTATCCCACCTGTGCAGCCACATACAGCACATGTCTCCCACCTGTGCAGCCACATACAGTACATGTATCCCACCTGTGCAGCCACATACAGTACATGTATCCCACCTGTGCAGCCACATACAGCACATGTCTCCGACCTGTGCAGCCACATACAGTACATGTATCCCCCCTGTGCAGCCACATACAGTACATGTATCCCACCTGTGCAGCCACATACAGTACATGTCTCCTACCTGTGCAGCCACATACAGTACATGTCTCCCACCTGTGCAGCCACATACAGCACATGTCTCCCACCTGTGCAGCCACATACAGTACATGTCTCCTACCTGTGCAGCCACATACAGTACATGTCTACCACCTGTGCAGCCACATACAGTACATGTCTCCCACCTGTGCAGCCACATACAGTACATGTCTCCCACCTGTGCAGCCACATACAGTACATGTCTCCTACCTGTGCAGCCACATACAGTACATGTCTCCTACCTGTGCAGCCACATACAGTCTTGTTCTTGAGCTCAGTTGTAGTTATTCAGGCAGCTGTGGTCACAGATTTTGGGTGCCCCTCATGATCAGTTCTATTGGTGGCCACAGGTAGCCTTTCGTGGGCCCTGCCTGCCGAGAAACCAGGACACATGTACAGATACCCGGGCGTATATATGTGAGCCCATTCAAGGTAGAAAGGTGGAGAACGAATGGGTTATGGGGGCCCAAACACATTTTTTGCACAGGGGCCCTGTGCTGTCTGTGTCCGCCCCTGGGATGTGGGTATATACACCGGGTATACGGCAGAATGTGGGTTTATACTCTGTGTTATATGGCAGGATGTGGGTATATACTCCAGGTATACAGCAGCATGTAGATTTATATATACCAGGTATACGGCAGGATGTGGGTATATACTCCGGGTATAGGGCAGGATGTGGATGTATATACACCAGGTATACGGCAGGATGTAGATGTATATACACCAGGTATACGGTAGGATGTAGATGTATATATACCAGGTATACGGCAGGATGTAGATGTATATACTCCAGGTATACGGCAGGATGTAGATGTATATACACCAGGTATACGGCAGGATGTAGATGTATATACACCAGGTATACGGCAGGATGACGCTTACAGTCAGGGCGGCCTATATTACAGGAACAGCTCCGGCTGACTCATGGCTTATTTTCTCTTTCCCGTCCGTTACTTTATTAGACGAGATGCAAACAGCTGGCGGATTCCCTGAAGCGCGGCCGTCACACGTAAGCTTTGGTAATAATCTCCGATCAATAGACGGTGACACCGGGACGCAGACATGGAAATCTGGGAGAAGAGAAGCGGAAACCTATAGGAGCCGGGCTAAGGTGACCCCAGGTATCAGCCTTAAAGGGGCAGCACAAGATGGCCGACAACTTCTGCCGCAACATCAGCACCATCACTAGTCTGACCGCCCCCTGGACTCCTAAGCCCCAAATTGAGAAAAAATGAATAAATGACAAATTATCCACAAACAATATGAATCTGCTCGACTCATTTTACTCCAAAATATGGCGGCCACAGATAGGATATCACTTTTCACATAGCAGATAGATTTGTAATTTGTAAAAATCTCCAGTCTTCCAGGACTTAGCAGCTGCTGTATGTCCTGCAGGAAGTGGTGTATTCTCTCCAGTCTGACACAGTGCTCTCTGCTGCCACCTCTGTCCATGTCAGGAACTGTCCAGAGCAGCAGCAAATCCCCATAGAAAACCTCTCCTGCTCTGGACAGTTCCTGACATAGACAGAGGTGGCAGCAGAGAGCAGTGTGTCAGACTGGAGAGAATACACCACTTCCTGCAGGACATACAGAAGCTGATAAGTACTGGAAGACTGGAGATTTTTACATAGAAGTAAATCACAAATCTGTATAACTTTCTGAAATCAGTTGATCTGAAAGGAAAAGAGTTAAATTATATAACATATAGAAGATGCCTCCAAAGCATTAGATTCTTCTGGAGAAAACATCCATCTTGCTTAGCACATAGACAAAGGTCACATGGTGAAGACACATGGGATATTACTGGTGACAGATGGGACCACCACACCGGCACCTCCCCCGACAAGACCCTCATACTATATACAGCAGCCGGCCACTCTGTATACTGTACGTCCTGTTCATACTCGTGCATCTTTTTCTCTACATGGAATGCTAATCCTATGGTTGATGCAGTCGGAAGTCGCCATCTACACCGGTGGTTTATGAGCCGGCCGGCTTCCCCTCTGACTCGGCTCTGATGCTATAACTCCTGAGGCAGCTGGCAGGGCGTACACCGGGGATGTGATCAGAAAAAGTTCACAAAGAAGTTCCAGTAATTTACATCTATAAAAAAAAAAAATCTCCAGTCTTCCAGTACTTATCAGCTGCTGTATGTCCTGCAGGAAGTGGTGTATTCTCTTCAGTCTGACACAGTGCTCTCTGCTGCCACCTCTGTCCATGTCAGGAACTGTCCAGAGCAGGAGAGGTTTTCTATGGGGATTTGCTGCTGCTCTGGACAGTTCCTGACATGGACAGAGGTGGCAGCAGAGAGCACTGGGTAAGACTGGAGAGAATACACCACTTCCTGCAGGACATACAGCAGCTGATAAGTACTGGAAGACTTGAGATTTTTTTCATAGAAGTAAATTACACATCTACGACGCAGTGCGAGATAATCAGAAGCCATAAGGACCGGAGCATTAGGGAATAAGCATGAAGTGACCTTTTTGGTCCTTGCCACATGTAGTAGTCGCTGTGTACAGGGGATATTCTCGTGTATTTCCTGTTATAACTTGTTTCCGGTGAGATCAGCGTCCCGTGTTCGGGCATCATGTGGAATCAGCAGATGTAGCTGCCCCCATTGTAATGCTCGGTGGTCCCAGGGACAGATGGTCAGGAGGCTTAGCTAAAAGTATACCTCCAGGTCATAGGCCGCAGCGTTACCCATCATCCTCAGCATTCACTACACAGTCACTCAAAGGAGGAACTTAAAGGGGAACTTAAAGGGGTATTATCAACTCCAAAAGACATAGGATTTCTGGCTGACTGGTGGCTTCTAACCGCTGGGACCCTCAATGATACCAACAGAGGAAGAAGGACTGAGGCAGGAGGCCGGGCGAGGTTCGGGCCATGCTCCATTCATTTGGGGACAGTTTGACCCCGTTCCAGGGATGAATGGGGTCACAGTGGTCAGACCAATCAGCTTGCAGTTGGAATTAACCCTTTTTGGGGGATGCTATATAGAAGGCTGTCAGAGATCAGGAAGCTTCCCCATCAGGGTATGTAGTAATGGTGGCCGCGGGGGCCACAGGGGGGCCGGGGCAGGTAAGGACCCCCATATACTTTATATAAATCCACGATGGCAGTGTAAGGTACATGGGGGCCTCCAAAGCTTTGGCTCTCCAGGCATGATGGGAATTGTAGTTTTACAACAGCTGAAGGGCCGGAGATTCTTCATCCCTGGTCTAGGACGTCAACAAGCAACAAGCAAAGACGCGCTCCATGGTGCCGACGTATCCAATAGAAGAAGTAAAGGTGGACTCCCTCACCTGCTTATTACATTGTATATTATCCGGCCCTTTTGGTGGACGCCCTGCGCCTACTCACCTGGGTTCTGGGGGATTGGAGGAGTGGTTACATGTAATGCTGGTAATATATAGCGCCATCCATCTGCAGCGCTGATATAGCGTCTGAATCTCCAGGAACCTGAGGAGCATCTGCAGGAGACCATTATAGGGGGTTATGGGGGTCATCAGGCCGGAGACCATTATAGGGGGTTATGGGGGTCATCAGGCCGAAGACCATTATAGGGGGTTATGGGGGTCATCAGGCCGGAGACCATTATAGGGGGTTATGGGATATAGGGGGGCATCAGGCCGAAGACCCCTGGTACCCAGAAATCTTATTTTCACTTATAACGTATCAAATAAATTAATGATGTGAATGTGAAAATTATTATTATTTCCTAAATGTTCAATTACAACAAAGAGATGAAATATACATGAGAGACTATTATTCCGGAGGGCGTGTTACCTTTCAGCACCAGAGCGGCAGATACAGTGAATGTGCCATGGGAAGGGGGTACATCATAGTATATAGGAGTATATAGGGGGTATATAGGAGTATATAGGAGTATATAGGGGGTATATAGGAGTATATAGTAGTATATAGGGGGTATATAGGAGTATATAGTAGTATATAGGGGGTATATAGGATTATATAGTAGTATATAGGGGGTATATAGGAGTATATAGGGGGTATATAGTAGTATATAGGGGGTATATAGGAGTATATAGTAGTATATAGGGGGTATATAGTAGTATATAGGGGGTATATAGGAGTATATAGAGAGGATATAGATCAGTGCATCAGCAGCTGAGGGATATAAGGATACATTGTCTTCTTCCATCTCCCTCACCATGGTGTATACGGATGGGAGGACGGACATAATGTATCTTACCAACCAACACAGTATTGGGGAGTCAAGAAGTGAGAGGTGAGAGTGCGGCAAATGAGGGAAACCTTCCATTACAGGAATCACTGACACCCATCTTACAGTAACATGTTTTTGGTTTATATCAACAGGTTTAAGAAAGTTTTATAGATCTGTAATTTACTTCTATAAAAAAAATAAATCTCCAATCTTCCAGTACTTATCAGCTGCTGTATGTAATGCAGGAAGTGGTTATGGGGATTTGCTGCTGCTCTGGACAGTTCCTGACATGGACAGAGGTGGCAGCAGAGAGCACTGTGTCAGACTGGAGAGAATACACCACTTCCTGCAGGACATACAGCAGCTGATAAGTACTGGAAGACTGGAGATTTTTGAATAAAAGTCAATTACAAATCTGGTGAACAACCCCTTTAAGATTACGCAGTAAAGGATATTTGTATGGACATGGACACCCATCGTTGTTCTCTTCTTATACTATTAAATTAGATTCTAAAAAAAAGCGCTGCGGAATCTGTTGGCGCTATACAATTATTATTATTAGATAGGAGTGAAGTGCGGTGGCAGAGGTGACGCCTTCCCGAGCACACAGTCCGCCGCCGCAGCGCCTGCGATGACCCCGGTGCCGGGACCCCCGGCTGCCGCATGCTCTGCAGGAACCATGCTGCTCTTCCTGCCCTTGGCAGACACTTCATCAGGATGTTTCCTGGTGCAAAGAAAAAGCAACTTTGTCACTGTCTGACATGAAAGCGCCACTCTCTAGGTGAGGCCATTACTGGAGTCATAAATAAGAGAGGACGCTGTGCGCTGACCCCCGGCCGACCTGACAGCTTCATTGGAAACCGCCGTCCTGGGGAAACCCACTGGAATAATACAGTAACTCTGCACGCGGTGTCGTTTTCAGTGTGAAGATTATACCGCCATACCATGAGAGCCTGATAGCATGGAGATTACACCGCCATACCGTGAGAGTGTAACAGGATGGAGAATACACCGCTATACTGTGAGAGTGTAACAGGATGGAGAATACACCGCTATACTGTGAGAGTGTAACAGGATGGAGATTACACCGCTATACTGTGAGAGTGTAACGGGATGGAGATTACACCGCCATACCGTGAGAGTGTAACAGGATGGAGATTACACCGCCATACCGTGAGAGTGTAACGGGATAGAGATTACACCGCCATACCGTGAGAGTGTAACAGGATGGGGCGTACCTAGAGCCGAGATGTTTAAATAGAAGTAATTTACTTTCTGACACCAGTTGATTTGAAACCAAAACATCAGTTTTGGGGGGGGGGGGGGGGCGCCGGATCGACTCCAGCATGCTCCAGGTTCGCTCATCTCTAGTAGTTACCTTATAAAGATATCACCAATACCATTACATAATACCGCCACTCCATGACCACTATCACTACAGACCCTATAGCAGAGTGCAGTTACATCCATTTACTCACAGGGAGCGTCTTCTCTGATCAGAGTCTTTTACCTCTTCTTTCTCTCTCCATCCAGCCTGGGCCACCATGAATTCTCCCCCAGCTGTGAATCCTCTCACCAGAATCTGCCAGAGAAACATTTTAGGCTCCAACACATACAGCAGTTACCCCCCTCTGTGCCCCTATATAGTAGTTACCCCCCTCTGTTCCCCTATATAGTAGTTACCCCCCATCTGTGCCCCCACTTAATAATTAGCTATGCTCTGTGCCCCAATATAGTGGTAAGGTCCCTATATATTATATGTGCTGCCCCCAGTAGTATAGACAGCTGTGTGCTGCCCCCAGTTCTATAGACCACGGTGTGCTCCCCCAGTGGTATATACCTCTTGTGTGCTGCCCACAGTACTATAGAGCACTATGTGCTGCCCCCAGTAGTATATAGACCCCTGTGTGCTCCCCCAGTAGTATATAGACCCCTGTGTGCTCCCCCAGTAGTGTATAGTCCCCTGTGTGCTCCCCCAGTAGTATATAGCCCCCTGTGCTCTTCCCCAGTAGTATATAGACCCATGTGTGCTGCCCCCAGTAGTATATAGACCCCTGTGTGCTTCCACAGTGGTATAAAGCCCCCTTTGCACTACCCCACTTGTATACAGCCCTCCCTGTGCTCCTAACATTATATAGACCCCCTGTGCTCCCCCTCCCATATAGCATATAACACAAAAAAAACCTAACACTTATACAGTGGTGCCTTGGATTAGGAGCATAATTCGTTCCAGGACGGCGCTTGTAATCCAAATCACTCTTAAACCAAAGCAAATTTTCCCATAAGAAATCACGGATCTGCAGACAATTGGTTCCACACCCCAAAAATAGTGATTTATTATTCTGAATAACATGTAAAACAGATGAAACAAACATTCAGAAACAGCAGAATCTGTGATATATAAGTTACTGTAGAGTAATGGAGAGGATGGGAAGCACAAGGGCGGACAGAGACTGCAGGGAGCATGAAGGAATGAGCAGGGCAGATGTGGGCACATACATGCAGCGCTCCTGTACGGGGAGAGAGGTATTACAGCTATGGAGAGATTACCCCCACAGTCCTGTCCCCTGATGTAAGCCCCAGCCTGAGGTGGATCTGCTATGATTTGGAAGGTGAGGGAGACTTCCTGGGTCAGAGTACAGAGCTGTAGACCCCGCTATGCAGACCATGCCCCTCCCCCACTCCCCCTCCCACCCAGTACAGGGAGCTCTTACACCAAAGCAATGCTCTTACACCAGGTTACTATTTTGAAAAACTGTGAGCCCTTAAACCAAAACGCTCTTAAACCAAGTTACTCTTAAACCAAGGTACCACTGTACTCACCTTGGTCCAGGCGTCTCCTCTTCTCCACACTCTTGTGGCCGCAGGTAGTGCTTTGCCTGCGATCACAAGAGGCCGCGCTCTTTTTGTAGTTCCGGCACTGGCGTGATGTCACTCGAGCGATGGCGACGGCACCACAAGGAGAGCGCGGCCTCTTGTGGCCGCAGACAAAGCACTACCTGCGGCCACAAGAGTCACTGGCAGGGAGAGAGCTGATGGCTCCCGCTCTGTCAGTGCTGCTGCAGGTAACTATGAGCACTCCTTGCGAGCACTCATAGTTACATTGCAGAGCACACTGGTGGGCAGGGGACCCTGAAAGGGGTGCTGTCACACATTGCAATGGCCGGCCTGCTCGAGGGGCCCTTTAACCAGTGGGCCCTGTGCACAGGCACCATTTGCCGTATAGTTAAAGTGGCCCTGGCGAGGTGGTCAGTGTCACAGTAACGTCCACATGATGCCAGGACACAAGGACTCCAGCAGAACATTGCCCATCACTGCCATCTTGTCTTCTTCCCATAATGCACCCTGGTGCCATCTCTCCCCCAGCTGAGTGACACACCCGGCCGTCCCCATCAGACCAGACACCCTCTGCCATTGCTCCAGTTCTGATGTCCCCCATAGACAGTATCAGTAGTGGGCAGGGGTCACACGGGCTCCACCGCAGGGGTCAGTGTTGGGTCCTCTGCTCTTAAATATCTTTATTAATGACCTTGTAGAAGGGGCTATAGAGCAGAATCTCCATATCTGCAGATAATACTAAACTGGGTAATCAGCACAGAGGAGGATAATATCATATTACAGAGGGATTTGGAGAAGCTGGAGGCTTGGGCAGACAAATGGCAGGTGATGTATAATGTAGATAAATGTAAGGTTACGCATTTGGGCCGTAGAAATAATAAGTAGTTATGTGCTAAATAATAAAACACTGGGTAACACTGCTTCTGGAAGGGACCTGGGGGGATTGGTGGCCGGTAACCTCATCTATAGTGATCAGTGCCAGGCAGCAGCTGCCAAGGCTAATAACATCAGGGAGGCATCAAAAGAGGCCGAGGTGCTGAAGATAAGAATGTAGTTTTGCCTCTTTATAAATCACTGGTCAGACCACACATGGTATATACTGTATACAGTACCGATATATAAGAGCATAGTGTCCTCTATATACAGATCACTGGTCACCACACATGGTATATACTGTATACAGCACTGGGCACCTGTATATAAGAGCATAGTGTCCTCTATATACAGATCACTGGTCACCACACATGGTATATACTGTATACAGCACCGGAGCAGTGAGACTATGGAACCCACTATATTCTTTACTGTAAGAGCAGTGAGGGCTGCTTCGTTATACAAGTACAGGGAGGCCCGGATGCTTCTCTATAACTATAATATTACATTAGATTACATGTGACAGGACGCTGATCCAGGGATTACTCTGATCGCTGTAGTGGAGTTGGGGGCAGTTTTCTCCCTGTGATGGGGCGGTTGTCCTCTGCCTGGTGGTGGTGGTGGTGGTGGTGGTGGGGGGGGGGGGTTGCCTCCTCTGGGTGGGCACAGTGGGTTTCTGTGGGTTAGACTTGATAGCTATGTGACTATGTGAGGGGATAGCCGGGGATATGACTGTTGTGCCGCTCCTTGTATACTGCCTCCCATCACCCCGTCTATCCGTGACCCTGACCTCTGACCTCTGACACTTTGACCTTGCTCCAGAGTTATTGATCCCCTCCAGCCTCATCTCGCCCTCTGTCCTCCAATCTGTACAGAAAGCTGATTTACCTCTCTATAGATGTACAACAGGTTATCAGGGGGGGGGGGGGGTCCCCAGGTCAGACCTGTGACAGGTTTAACCCTTTAAGGGACTGTTCATATATCAGCTCTGCAGTACACGGGGTGGATGCTTCCCAAAGCGTAATGTAAAGTATATAGTATAGTAAAGTATTGCTTAGTATATAGTAATGTATAGCTTAGTATATAGTACAGTAATGTATAGCTTAGTATATAGTAATGTATGGCTTAGTATATAGTATAGTAATGTATAGCTTAGTATATAGTATAGTAATGTATAGCTTAGTATATAGTACAGTAATGTATGGCTTAGTATATAGTATACTAATGTATGGCTTAGTATATAGTATAGTAATGTATAGCTTAGTATATAGTACAGTAATGTATAGCTTAGTATATAGTAATGTATAGCTTGGTATATAGTATAGTAATGTATGGCTTAGTATATAGTATAGTGATGTATAGCTTAGTATATAGTATAGTAATGTACAGCTTAGTATATAGTATAGTAATGTATAGCTTAGTATATAGTAATGTATAGCTTGGTATATAGTATAGTAATGTATGGCTTAGTATATAGTATAGTAATGTATGGCTTAGTATATAGTAATGTATAGCTTAGTATATAGTATAGTAATGTATAGCTTGGTATATAGTAATGTATGGCTTAGTATATAGTATAGTAATGTATGGCTTAGTATATAGTATAGTAATGTATGGCTTAGTATATAGTAATGTATGGCTTAGTATATAGTATAGTAATGTATAGCTTAGTATATAGTATAGTAATGTATAGCTCAGTATATAGTATAGTAATGTATGGCTTAGTATATAGTATAGTAATGTATGGCTTAGTATATAGTATAGTAATGTATAGCTTGGTATATAGTATAGTAATGTATAGCTTGGTATATAGTATAGTAATGTATAGCTTAGTATATAGTATAGTAATGTATGGCTTAGTATATAGTATAGTAATGTATGGCTTAGTATATAGTATAGTAATGTATAGCTTGGTATATAGTATAGTAATGTATAGCTTGGTATATAGTATAGTAATGTATAGCTTAGTATATAGTACAGTAATGTATGGCTTAGTATATAGTATAGTAATGTATGGCTTAGTATATAGTACAGTAATGTATAGCTTAGTATATAGTAATGTATGGCTTAGTATATAGTATAGTAATGTATGGCTTAGTATATAGTATAGTAATGTACAGCTTAGTATATAGTATAGTAATGTATAGCTTAGTATATAGTAATGTATAGCTTAGTATATAGTATAGTAATGTATGGCTTAGTATATAGTACAGTAATGTATAGCTCAGTATATAGTATAGTAATGTATAGCTTAGTATATAGTACAGTAATGTATAGCTTAGTATATAGTATAGTAATGTATAGCTTAGTATATAGTAATGTATAGCTTAGTATATAGTATAGTAATGTATGGCTTAGTATATAGTATAGTAGTGTATAGCTTAGTATATAGTACAGTAATGTATGGCTTAGTATATAGTATAGTAATGTATGGCTTAGTATATAGTAATGTATAACTTAGTATATAGTACAGTAATGTATGGCTTAGTATATAGTATAGTAATGTATGGCTTAGTATATAGTAATGTATAGCTTAGTATATAGTACAGTAATGTATGGCTAAGTATATAGTACAGTAATGTATGGCTTAGTATATAGTAATGTATAGCTTAGTATATAGTACAGTAATGTATAGCTTAGTATATAGTAATGTATGGCTTAGTATATAGTATAGTAATGTATGGCTTAGTATATAGTATAGTAATGTATGGCTTAGTATATAGTATAGTAATGTATAGCTTAGTATATAGTATAGTAACGTATAGCTTAGTATATAGTATAGTAATGTATGGCTTAGTATATAGTACAGTAATGTATAGCTTAGTATATAGTAATGTATGGCTTAGTATATAGTATAGTAATGTATGGCTTAGTATATAGTATAGTAATGTACAGCTTAGTATATAGTATAGTAATGTATAGCTTAGTATATAGTAATGTATAGCTTAGTATATAGTATAGTAATGTATAGCTTAGTATATAGTATAGTAATGTATAGCTTAGTATATAGTGTAGTAATGTATGGCTTAGTATATAGTACAGTAATGTATGGCTTAGTATATAGTATAGTAGTGCATAGCTTAGTATATAGTACAGTAATGTATGGCTTAGTATATAGTATAGTAATGTATGGCTTAGTATATAGTAATGTATAGCTTAGTATATAGTACAGTAATGTATGGCTTAGTATATAGTATAGTAATGTATGGCTTAGTATATAGTAATGTATAGCTTAGTATATAGTACAGTAATGTATGGCTAAGTATATAGTACAGTAATGTATGGCTTAGTATATAGTATAGTAATGTATGGCTTAGTATATAGTAATGTATGGCTTAGTATATAGTACAGTAATGTATAGCTTAGTATATAGTATAGTAATGTATAGCTTAGTATTAGTATAGTAATGTATGGCTTAGTATATAGTATAGTAATGTATAGCTTGGTATATAGTATCGAATGTATGGATTAGTATATAGTATAGTAATGTCTGGCTTGGTATATAGTAATGTATAGCTTAGATATAGTACAGTAATGTATAGCTTGGTATATAGTATAGTAATGTATAGCTTTAGTATCTAGTACAGTAATGTCTGGCTTAGTTATTAGTATAGTAATGTATAGCCTTAGTATATAGTACAGTAATGTATAGCTTAGTATATAGTAATGTATGGCTTAGTATATAGTATAGTAATGTATGGCTTGGTATATACCGTAGTATAGTAATGTATAGCTTAGTATATAGTACAGTAATGTATGGCTTAGTATATAGTATAGTAATGTATAGCTTAGTATATAGTACAGTAATGTATGGCTTAGTATATAGTATAGTAATGTATAGCTTAGTATATAGTACAGTAAGTATAGCTTAGGTATATAGTAATGTATGGCTTAGTATATAGTATAGTAATGTATGCTTGGTATATACAGTTAGTATAGTAATGTATAGCTTAGTATATAGTACAGTAAGTATGGCTTAGTATATAGTTACAGTAATGTATAGCTTAGTATATAGTATAGTAATGTATGGCTTAGTATATAGTACAGTAATGTCTAGCTTAGTTATCTAGTATAGTAATGTATAGCTTAGTATATAGTACAGTAATGTATAGCTTAGTATATAGTAATGTGATGGCTTAGTATATAGTCTAGTAATGTATAGCTAGTATTAGTATGATGTACAGCTTAGTATATAGTATAGTAATGTATAGCTTAGTATATAGTAATGTATAGCTTAGTATATAGTATAGTAATGTATAGCTTAGTATATAGTATAGTAATGTATGGCTTAGTATATAGTACAGTAATGTATGGCTTAGTATATAGTACAGTAATGTATAGCTTAGTATATAGTATAGTAATGTATAGCTTAGTATATAGTATAGTAGTGTATAGCTTAGTATATAGTACAGTAATGTATGGCTTAGTATATAGTAATGTATAGCTTAGTATATAGTATAGTAATGTATGGCTAAGTATATAGTATAGTAATGTATGGCTTAGTATATAGTAATGTATAGCTTAGTATATAGTACAGTAATGTATGGCTAAGTATATAGTACAGTAATGTATGGCTTAGTATATAGTATAGTAATGTATGGCTTAGTATATAGTATAGTAATGTATGGCTTAGTATATAGTACAGTAATGTATGGCTTAGTATATAGTATAGTAATGTATAGCTTAGTATATAGTACAGTAATGTATAGCTTAGTATATAGTAATGTATAGCTTAGTATATAGTATAGTAATGTATGGCTTAGTATATAGTATAGTAATGTATAGCTTGGTATATAGTATAGTAATGTATGGCTTAGTATATAGTATAGTAATGTATGGCTTAGTATATAGTAATGTATAGCTTAGTATATAGTACAGTAATGTATGGCTAAGTATATAGTACAGTAATGTATGGCTTAGTATATAGTATAGTAATGTATGGCTTAGTATATAGTAATGTATGGCTTAGTATATAGTACAGTAATGTATAGCTTAGTATATAGTATAGTAATGTATAGCTTAGTATATAGTATAGTAATGTATGGCTTAGTATATAGTATAGTAATGTATAGCTTGGTATATAGTATAGTAATGTATGGCTTAGTATATAGTATAGTAATGTATGGCTTGGTATATAGTAATGTATAGCTTAGTATATAGTACAGTAATGTATAGCTTGGTATATAGTATAGTAATGTATAGCTTAGTATATAGTACAGTAATGTATGGCTTAGTATATAGTATAGTAATGTATAGCTTAGTATATAGTACAGTAATGTATGGCTTAGTATATAGTATAGTAATGTATAGCTTAGTATATAGTACAGTAATGTATAGCTTAGTATATAGTAATGTATGGCTTAGTATATAGTATAGTAATGTATGGCTTGGTATATACCGTAGTATAGTAATGTATAGCTTAGTATATAGTACAGTAATGTATGGCTTAGTATATAGTACAGTAATGTATAGCTTAGTATATAGTATAGTAATGTATGGCTTAGTATATAGTACAGTAATGTATAGCTTAGTATATAGTATAGTAATGTATAGCTTAGTATATAGTACAGTAATGTATAGCTTAGTATATAGTAATGTATGGCTTAGTATATAGTATAGTAATGTATAGCTTAGTATATAGTACAGTAATGTATAGCTTAGTATATAGTAATGTATAGCTTAGTATATAGTATAGTAATGTATGGCTTAGTATATAGTACAGTAATGTATGGCTTAGTATATAGTACAGGTATGTATGCTTAGTATATAGTACAGTAATGTATAGTCTTAGTATAGTATAGTAATGTATAGCTTAGTATATAGTATAGTAGTGTATAGCTTAGTATATAGTACAGTAATGTATGGCTTAGTATATAGTAATGTATAGCTTAGTATATAGTATAGTAATGTATGGCTAAGTATATAGTATAGTAATGTATGGCTTAGTAATATAGTACATGTATAGCTTAGTATATAGTACAGTAATGTATGGCTAAGTATATAGTACAGTAATGTATGGCTTAGTATATAGTATAGTAATGTATTGGCTTAGTATATAGTATAGTAATGTATGGCTTAGTATATAGTATAGTAATGTATGGCTTAGTATATAGTATATAGTAATGTATGGCTTAGTATATAGTAATGTATGGCTTAGTATATAATAATGTATAGCTTAGTATATAGTACAGTAATGTATAGCTTAGTATATAGTAGAGTAATGTATAGCTTAGTATATAAGTATAGTAAATGGTATGGCTTAGTCACTATAGTGATAGTAATGTATAGCTTGGTATATAGTATAGTAATGTATAGCTTGGTATATAGTATAGTAATGTATAGCTTAGTATAATAGTATATAGTAATGTATAGCTTAGTAGATAGTATAGTAATGTATAGCTTGGTATATAGTATAGTAATGTATAGCTTGGTATATAGTATAGTAAATGTATGGCTTAGTATATAGTATATAGTAATGTATAGCTTAGTATATAGTAATGTATGGCTTAGTATATAGTATAGTAATGTATAGCTTAGTATATAGTACAGTAATGTATGGCTTAGTATATAGTATAGTAACGTTATAGCTTAGTATATAGTACAGTAATGTATGGCTTAGTAATATAGTATAGTAATGTATAGCTTGGTATATAGTATAGTAATGTATGGCTTAGTAGATAGTATAGTAATGTATGGCTTAGTATATAGTATAGTAATGTATAGCTTAGTATATAGTATAGTAATGTATAGCTTAGTATATAGTATAGTAATGTATGGCTTAGTATATAGTATAGTAATGTATGGCTTAGTATATAGTACAGTAATGTATAGCTTAGTATATAGTATAGTAATGTATAGCTTAGTATATAGTACAGTAATGTATAGCTTAGTATATAGTAATGTATGGCTTAGTATATAGTATAGTGATGTACAGCTTAGTATATAGTATAGTAATGTATAGCTTAGTATATAGTAATGTATAGCTTAGTATATAGTATAGTAATGTATAGCTTAGTATATAGTATAGTAATGTATGGCTTAGTATATAGTACAGTAATGTATGGCTTAGTATATAGTACAGTAATGTATAGCTTAGTATATAGTATAGTAATGTATAGCTTAGTATATAGTATAGTAGTGTATAGCTTAGTATATAGTACAGTAATGTATGGCTTAGTATATAGTAATGTATAGCTTAGTATATAGTATAGTAATGTATGGCTAAGTATATAGTATAGTAATGTATGGCTTAGTATATAGTAATGTATAGCTTAGTATATAGTACAGTAATGTATGGCTAAGTATATAGTACAGTAATGTATGGCTTAGTATATAGTATAGTAATGTATGGCTTAGTATATAGTATAGTAATGTATGGCTTAGTATATAGTATAGTAATGTATGGCTTAGTATATAGTATATAGTAATGTATGGCTTAGTATATAGTAATGTATGGCTTAGTATATAATAATGTATAGCTTAGTATATAGTACAGTAATGTATAGCTTAGTATATAGTATAGTAATGTATAGCTTAGTATATAGTATAGTAATGTATGGCTTAGTATATAGTATAGTAATGTATAGCTTGGTATATAGTATAGTAATGTATAGCTTGGTATATAGTATAGTAATGTATAGCTTAGTATATAGTATATAGTAATGTATAGCTTAGTATATAGTATAGTAATGTATAGCTTGGTATATAGTATAGTAATGTATAGCTTGGTATATAGTATAGTAATGTATGGCTTAGTATATAGTATATAGTAATGTATAGCTTAGTATATAGTAATGTATGGCTTAGTATATAGTATAGTAATGTATAGCTTAGTATATAGTACAGTAATGTATGGCTTAGTATATAGTATAGTAACGTATAGCTTAGTATATAGTACAGTAATGTATGGCTTAGTATATAGTATAGTAATGTATAGCTTGGTATATAGTATAGTAATGTATGGCTTAGTATATAGTATAGTAATGTATGGCTTAGTATATAGTATAGTAATGTATAGCTTAGTATATAGTATAGTAATGTATAGCTTAGTATATAGTATAGTAATGTATGGCTTAGTATATAGTATAGTAATGTATGGCTTAGTATATAGTATAGTAATGTATGGCTTAGTATATAGTAATGTATAGCTTAGTATATAGTATAGTAATGTATAGCTTAGTATATAGTATAGTAATGTATGGCTTAGTATATAGTATAGTAATGTATGGCTTAGTATATAGTAATGTATAGCTTAGTATATAGTATAGTAATGTATAGCTTAGTATATAGTATAGTAATGTATAGCTTAGTATATAGTATAGTAATGTATGGCTTAGTATATAGTATAGTAATGTATGGCTTAGTATATAGTAATGTATAGCTTAGTATATAGTATAGTAATGTATAGCTTAGTATATAGTATAGTAATGTATAGCTTAGTATATAGTACAGTAATGTATAGCTTGGTATATAGTATAGTAATGTATACCTTAGTATATAGTATAGTAATGTATGGCTTAGTATATAGTAATGTATAGCTTAGTATATAGTATAGTAATGTATAGCTTAGTATATAGTAATGTATAGCTTAGTATATAGTATAGTAATGTATGGCTTAGTATATAGTATAGTAATGTATGGCTTAGTATATAGTAATGTATAGCTTAGTATATAGTATAGTAATGTATAGCTTAGTATATAGTATAGTAATGTATGGCTTAGTATATAGTATAGTAATGTATGGCTTAGTATATAGTAATGTATAGCTTAGTATATAGTATAGTAATGTATAGCTTAGTATATAGTATAGTAATGTATAGCTTAGTATATAGTATAGTAATGTATGGCTTAGTATATAGTATAGTAATGTATGGCTTAGTATATAGTAATGTATAGCTTAGTATATAGTATAGTAATGTATAGCTTAGTATATAGTATAGTAATGTATAGCTTAGTATATAGTACAGTAATGTATAGCTTGGTATATAGTATAGTAATGTATACCTTAGTATATAGTATAGTAATGTATGGCTTAGTATATAGTAATGTATAGCTTAGTATATAGTATAGTAATGTATAGCTTAGTATATAGTAATGTATAGCTTAGTATATAGTATAGTAATGTATGGCTTAGTATATAGTAATGTATAGCTTAGTATATAGTACAGTAATGTATGGCTTAGTATATAGTATAGTAATGTATGGCTTAGTATATAGTATAGTAATGTATAGCTTAGTATATAGTAATGTATAGCTTAGTATATAGTACAGTAATGTATGGCTTAGTATATAGTACAGTAATGTATAGCTTAGTATATAGTATAGTAATGTATGGCTTAGTATATAGTATAGTAATGTATAGCTTAGTATATAGTATAGTAATGTATAGCTTAGTATATAGTAATGTATGGCTTAGTATATATTATAGTAATGTATAGCTTAGTATATAGTAATGTATGGCTTAGTATATATTATAGGAATGTATAGCTTAGTATATAGTAATGTATGGCTTAGTATTTAGTATAGTAATGTATAGCTTAGTATATAGTATAGTAATGTATGGCTTAGTATATAGTATAGTAATGTATAGCTTGGTATATAGTATAGTAATGTATAGCTTAGTATATAGTATAGTAATGTATAGCTTAGTATATAGTATAGTAATGTATAGCTTAGTATATAGTAATGTATGGCTTAGTATATAGTATAGTAATGTATAGCTTAGTATATAGTATAGTAATGTATGGCTTAGTATATAGTATAGTAATGTATGGCTTAGTATATAGTATAGGGCTGCGTTCACACTACGTATATTTCAGTCAGTATATTTCAGTCTGTATTGCAACCAAAACCAGGAGTGAATTAAAAACACAGAAAGGATCTGTTCACACAATGTTGAAATTGAGTGGATGGCCGCCATATAACAGTAAATAACGGCCATTATTTCAATATAACAGCCGTTGTTTTAAAATAACAGCAAATATTTGCCATTAAATGGCGGCCATCCACTCAATTTCAACATTGTGTGAACAGAGCCTGTCTGTGTTTTTAATCCACTCCTGGTTTTGGTTGCAATACTGACTGAAATATACTGCCTGAAATATACATATACTGACTGAAATATACGTAGTGTGAACGCAGCCTAGTAATGTATAGCTTAGTATATAGTATAGTAATGTATGGCTTAGTATATAGTATAGTAATGTATAGCTTAGTATATAGTAATGTATAGCTTAGTATATAGTATAGTAATGTATAGCTTAGTATATAGTATAGTAATGTATAGCTTAGTATATAGTATAGTAATGTATAGCTTAGTATATAGTAATGTATAGCTTAGTATATAGTATAGTAATGTATAGCTTAGTATATAGTAATGTATAGCTTAGTATATAGTAATGTATGGCTTAGTATATAGTAATGTATGGCTTAGTATATAGTAATGTATGGCTTAGTATATAGTATAGTAATGTATAGCTTAGTATATAGTAATGTATAGCTTAGTATATAGTAATGTATGGCTTAGTATATAGTATAGTAATGTATAGCTTAGTATATAGTATAGTAACGTATAGCTTAGTATATAGTATAGTAATGTATGGCTTAGTATATAGTATAGTAATGTATAGCTTGGTATATAGTATAGTAATGTATGGCTTAGTATATAGTATAGTAATGTATGGCTTAGTATATAGTATAGTAATGTATAGCTTAGTATATAGTATAGTAATGTATAGCTTAGTATATAGTAATGTATGGCTTAGTATATAGTATAGTAATGTATAGCTTGGTATATAGTAATGTATGGCTTAGTATATAGTATAGTAATGTATAGCTTAGTATATAGTAATGTATAGCTTAGTATATAGTATAGTAATGTATAGCTTAGTATATAGTATAGTAATGTATGGCTTAGTATATAGTATAGTAATGTATAGCTTAGTATATAGTATAGTAATGTATAGCTTAGTATATAGTATAGTAATGTATAGCTTAGTATATAGTATAGTAATGTATAGCTTAGTATATAGTACAGTGATGTATAGCTTAGTATATAGTATAGTAATGTATAGCTTAGTATATAGTATAGTAATGTATAGCTTAGTATATAGTATAGTAATGTATAGCTTAGTATATAGTACAGTGATGTATAGCTTAGTATATAGTATAGTAATGTATAGCTTAGTATATAGTATAGTAATGTATAGCTTAGTATATAGTAATGTATGGCTTAGTATATAATGTAGTAATGTATAGCTTAGTATATAGTACAGTAATGTATAGCTTAGTATATAGTAATGTATGGCTTAGTATATAGTAATGTATAGCTTAGTATATAGTATAGTAATGTATGGCTTAGTATATAGTAATGTATGGCTTAGTATATAGTATAGTAATCTATAGCTCAGTATATAGTATAGTAATGTATAGCTTAGTATATAGTACAGTAATGTATAGCTTAGTATATAGTATAGTAATGTATGGCTTAGTATATAGTATAGTAATGTATGGCTTAGTATATAGTAATGTAATGTATGGCTTAGTATATAGTATAGTAATGTATGGCTTAGTATATAGTATAGTAATGTATGGCTTAGTATATAGTATAGTAATGTATGGCTTAGTATATAGTATAGTAATGTATGGCTTAGTATATAGTATAGTAATGTATAGCTTAGTATATAGTATAGTAATGTATGGCTTAGTATATAGTAATGTATAGCTTAGTATATAGTAATGTATGGCTTAGTATATAGTATAGTAATGTATGGCTTAGTATATAGTAATGTATAGCTTAGTATATAGTATAGTAATGTATAGCTTAGTATATAATATAGTAATGTATAGCTTAGTATATAGTAATGTATGGCTTAGTATATAGTATAGTAATGTATGGCTTGGTATATAGTATAGTAATGTATAGCTTATTATATAGTAAAGTAATGTATAGCTTAGTATATAGTATAGTAATGTATGGCTTAGTATATAGTATAGTAATGTATGGCTTGGTATATAGTATAGTAATGTATAGCTTATTATATAGTAAAGTAATGTATAGCTTAGTATATAGTATAGTAATGTATGGCTTAGTATATAGTAATGTATGGCTTAGTATATAGTATAGTAATGTATGGCTTAGTATATAGTATAGTAATGTATAGCTTATTATATAGTAAAGTAATGTATAGCTTAGTATATAGTATAGTAATGTATAGCTTAGTATATAGTATAGTAATGTATAGCTTAGTATATAGTAATGTATGGCTTAGTATATAGTATAGTAATGTATAGCTTAGTATATAGTATAGTAATGTATGGCTTAGTATATAGTATAGTAATGTATAGCTTAGTATATAGTAATGTATAGCTTAGTATATAGTATAGTAATGTATAGCTTAGTATATAATATAGTAATGTATAGCTTAGTATATAGTAATGTATGGCTTAGTATATAGTATAGTAATGTATATCTTAGTATATAGTAATGTATGGCTTAGTATATAGTATAGTAATGTATAGCTTAGTATATAGTAATGTATAGCTTAGTATATAGTATAGTAATGTATAGCTTAGTATATAGTACAGTAATGTATGGCTTAGTATATAGTATAGTAATGTACAGCTTAGTATATAGTATAGTAATGTATAGCTCAGTATATAGGAGAGTAATGTATGGCTTAGTATATAGTATAGTAATGTATAGCTTAGTATATAGTAATGTATAGCTTAGTATATAGTATAGTAATGTATAGCTTAGTATATAATATAGTAATGTATAGCTTAGTATATAGTAATGTATGGCTTAGTATATAGTATAGTAATGTATAGCTTAGTATATAGTAATGTATGGCTTAGTATATAGTATAGTAATGTATAGCTTAGTATATAGTAATGTATAGCTTAGTATATAGTATAGTAATGTATAGCTTAGTATATAGTACAGTAATGTATGGCTTAGTATATAGTATAGTAATGTACAGCTTAGTATATAGTATAGTAATGTATAGCTCAGTATATAGGAGAGTAATGTATGGCTTAGTATATAGTATAGTAATGTATAGCTTAGTATATAGTACAGTGATGTATAGCTTAGTATATAGTATAGTAATGTATGGCTTAGTATATAGTAATGTATGGCTTAGTATATAATGTAGTAATGTATAGCTTAGTATATAGTACAGTAATGTATAGCTCAGTATATAGTATAGTAATGTATGGCTTAGTATATAGTATAGTAATGTATAGCTTAGTATATAGTATAGTAATGTATGGCTTAGTATATAATAATGTATAGCTTAGTATATAGTATAGTAATGTATGGCTTAGTATATAGTAATGTATAGCTTAGTATATAGTACAGTAATGTATGGCTTAGTATATAGTATAGTAATGTATGGCTTAGTATATAGTATAGTAATGTATAGCTTAGTATATAGTATAGTAATGTATAGCTTAGTATATAGTATAGTAATGTATGGCTTAGTATATAGTATAGTAATGTATAGCTTAGTATATAGTATAGTAATGTATAGCTTAGTATATAGTAATGTATAGCTTAGTATATAGTACAGTAATGTATAGCTTAGTATATAGTATAGTAATGTATAGCTTAGTATATAGTATAGTAATGTATGGCTTAGTATATAGTATAGTAATGTATGGCTTAGTATATAGTAATGTAATGTATGGCTTAGTATATAGTATAGTAATGTATGGCTTAGTATATAATAATGTATAGCTTAGTATATAGTATAGTAATGTATGGCTTAGTATATAGTATAGTAATGTATAGCTTAGTATATAGTAATGTATGGCTTAGTATATAGTATAGTAATGTATGGCTTAGTATATAGTATTGTATAGCTTAGTATATAGTATAGTAATGTATGGCTTAGTATATAGTATAGTAATGTATAGCTTAGTATATAGTATAGTAATGTATAGCTTAGTATATAGTAATGTATAGCTTAGTATATAGTATAGTAATGTATAGCTTAGTATATAGTACAGTAATGTATAGCTTGGTATATAGTATAGTAATGTATAGCTTAGTATATAGTATAGTAATGTATGGCTTAGTATATAGTATAGTAATGTATGGCTTAGTATATAGTATAGTAATGTATAGCTTAGTATATAGTATAGTAACGTATAGCTTAGTATATAGTACAGTAATGTATGGCTTAGTATATAGTATAGTAATGTATAGCTTAGTATATAGTATAGTAATGTATGGCTTAGTATATAGTACAGTAATGTATAGCTTAGTATATAGTACAGTAATGTATGGCTTAGTATATAGTATAGTAATGTATAGCTTGGTATATAGTATAGTAATGTATAGCTTAGTATATAGTATAGTAATGTATGGCTTAGTATATAGTATAGTAATGTATGGCTTAGTATATAGTATAGTAATGTATAGCTTAGTATATAGTATAGTAATGTATAGCTTAGTATATAGTAATGTATAGCTTAGTATATAGTATAGTAATGTATGGCTTAGTATATAGTAATGTATAGCTTAGTATATAGTACAGTAATGTATAGCTTAGTATATAGTATAGTAATGTATGGCTTAGTATATAGTATAGTAATGTACAGCTTAGTATATAGTATAGTAACGTATAGCTTAGTATATAGTACAGTAATGTATGGCTTAGTATATAGTATAGTAATGTATAGCTTAGTATATAGTATAGTAATGTATGGCTTAGTATATAGTATAGTAATGTATGGCTTAGTATATAGTATAGTAATGTATGGCTTAGTATATAGTATAGTAATGTATGGCTTAGTATATAGTAATGTATAGCTTAGTATATAGTACAGTAATGTATGGCTTAGTATATAGTATAGTAATGTATAGCTTAGTATATAGTATAGTAATGTATGGCTTAGTATATAGTATAGTAATGTATGGCTTAGTATATAGTATAGTAATGTATGGCTTAGTATATAGTATAGTAATGTATGGCTTAGTATATAGTATAGTAATGTATGGCTTAGTATATAGTATAGTAATGTATAGCTTAGTATATAGTATAGTAATGTATGGCTTAGTATATAGAATTGTATGGCTTAGTATATATTATAGTAATGTATAGCTTAGTATATAGTAATGTATGGCTTAGTATATATTATAGTAATGTATAGCTTAGTATATAGTAATGTACAGCTTAGTATATAGTATAGTAATGTATAGCTTAGTATATAGTATAGTAATGTATGGCTTAGTATATAGTATAGTAATGTATGGCTTAGTATATAGTAATGTATAGCTTAGTATATAGTATAGTAATGTATGGCTTAGTATATAGTATAGTAATGTATGGCTTAGTATATAGTATAGTAATGTATAGCTTAGTATATAGTATAGTAATGTATAGCTTAGTATATAGTAATGTATAGCTTAGTATATAGTATAGTAATGTATAGCTTAGTATATAGTACAGTAATGTATAGCTTGGTATATAGTATAGTAATGTATAGCTTAGTATATAGTATAGTAATGTATGGCTTAGTATATAGTATAGTAATGTATGGCTTAGTATATAGTATAGTAATGTATAGCTTAGTATATAGTATAGTAATGTATAGCTTAGTATATAGTAATGTATAGCTTAGTATATAGTATATAGTAATGTATAGCTTAGTATATAGTATAGTAACGTATAGCTTAGTATATAGTACAGTAATGTATGGCTTAGTATATAGTATAGTAATGTATAGCTTAGTATATAGTATAGTAATGTATGGCTTAGTATATAGTAATGTATAGCTTAGTATATAGTATAGTAATGTATGGCTTAGTATATAGTATAGTAATGTATGGCTTAGTATATAGTAATGTATAGCTTAGTATATAGTATAGTAATGTATAGCTTAGTATATAGTAATGTATAGCTTAGTATATAGTATAGTAATGTACAGCTTAGTATATAGTATAGTAATGTATAGCTTAGTATATAGTATAGTAGTGTATAGCTTAGTATATAGTACAGTAATGTATGGCTTAGTATATAGTATAGTAATGTATGGCTTAGTATATAGTAATGTATAGCTTAGTATATAGTACAGTAATGTATGGCTTAGTATATAGTATAGTAATGTATGGCTTAGTATATAGTAATGTATAGCTTAGTATATAGTACAGTAATGTATAGCTTAGTATATAGTACAGTAATGTATGGCTAAGTATATAGTACAGTAATGTATGGCTTAGTATATAGTATATGTAATATAGCTTAGTATATAGTAAGTATGGCTTAGTATATAGTATAGTAATGTAGCCTTAGTATATAGTATAGTAATGTATGGCTTAGTATATAGTATAGTAATGTATGGCTTAGTATATAGTAATGTATGGCTTAGTATATAATAATGTATAGCTAGTATATAGTACAGTATGTATAGCTTAGTATATAGTATAGTAATGTATAGTTTCCTTAGTATATAGTATAGTAATGTATGGCTTAGTATATAGTATAGTAATGTATAGCTTGGTATATGTATAGTAATGCTTTAGCTTGGTTATCTAGTATAGTAATGTATAGCTTAGTATATAGTATAGTAATGTATAGCTTAGTCTATAGTATAGTAATGTATAGCTGGTATATAGGTATAGTAATGTCTAGCTTGGTATATAGTATAGTAATGTATGGCTTAGTATATAGTATATAGTAATGTATAGCTTAGTATATAGTAATGTATGGCTTAGTATATAGTATAGTAATGTATAGCTTGGTATATAGTAATGTATGGCTTAGTATATAGTATTGTAATGTATGGCTTAGTATATAGTAAGTAATGTATAGCTTAGTATATAGTATAGTAACGTATAGCTTAGTATATAGTACAGTAATGTATGGCTTAGTATATAGTATAGTAATGTATAGCTTAGTATATAGTACAGTAATGTATGGCTTAGTATATAGTATAGTAATGTATAGCTTAGTATATAGTAATGTATAGCTTAGTATATAGTATAGTAATGTATGGCTTAGTATATAGTACAGTAATGTATGGCTTAGTATATAGTATAGTAATGTATAGCTTAGTATATAGTATAGTAATGTATGGCTTAGTATATAGTATAGTAATGTATAGCTTAGTATATAGTAATGTATAGCTTAGTATATAGTAATGTATAGCTTAGTATATAGTATAGTAATGTATAGCTTGGTATATAGTATAGTAATGTATAGCTTAGTATATAGTAATGTATAGCTTAGTATATAGTAATGTATAGGCTTATAGTATATAGTATAGTAAATGTAATAGCTGGTAGTATAGTATAGTAATGTATAGCTTAGTATATAGTAATGTATGGCTTAGTATATAGTATGTATCGCTTTAGTATATAGTAAAGTAATGTATAGCTTGGTATATAGTATAGTAATGTATAGCTCAGTATATAGTACAGTAATGTATGGCTTAGTTATAGTATAGTAATGTATGCTTTAGTATCTAGTACAGTAATGTATAGCTTAGTATTAGGTAATGTAGGCTTAGTATTAGTATAGTAATGTATGGCATAGTAGCAGTAGTAGTAATGTATAGCTTCGTATATAGTATAGTAATGTATGGCTTAGTATATAGTACCAGTAATGTATGGCTTAGTATATAGTATAGTAATGTATAGCTTAGTATATAGTATGTAATGTAGGCTAGTATAGTTATAGTAAGGTATAGCTTAGTATATAGTAATGTATAGCTTAGTATAAAGTAATGTATAGCTTGTATATAGTATAGTAATGTATAGCTTGGTATATAGTATAGTAATGTATGGCTTAGTATATAGTATAGTAAGGTATAGCTTAGTATATAGTAATGTATAGCTTAGTATATAGTAATGTATAGCTTAGTATATCGTATAGGAATGTATAGCTTAGTATATAGATAGTAATGTATAGCTTAGTATATAGTAATGTATGGCTTAGGATATAGTATAGTAATGTATAGCTTGGTATATAGTATAGTAATGTATAGCTTGGTATATAGTATAGGAATGTATAGCTTAGTATATAGTATAGTAATGTCTGGCTTTAGTATATAGTATCGTAATGTATAGCTTAGTATATAGTATAGGAACGTATAGCTTAGTATATAGTACAGTAAGTATGGCTTAGTATATGGTTAAGTAATGTGCTTAGTATATAGTAATGTATAGCTTAGTATATAGTACAGTAATGTATGGCTTAGTATATAGTATAGTAATGTATGGCTTAGTATATAGCTATAGTAATGTATGGCTAGTATATAGTATAGTAACGTATAGCTTAGTATATAGTACAGTAATGTATAGCTTAGTATATAGTATAGTAAGTATGGGCTTAGTATATAGTAATGTATAGCTTAGTATATAGTACAGTAAGTATAGCTTAGATATATAGTATAGTAATGTATAGCTTAGTATATAGTATAGTAATGTATGGCTTAGTGATATAGTTATAGTAATGTATAGCTTGGTATATAGTATAGTAATGTATAGCTTGGTACTATAGTATAGTAATGTATAGCTTAGTATATAGTATATAGTAAGTATAGCTTAGTATTATAGTATAGAATGTATAGCTTGGATATAGTATAGTAAGATAGCTTGGTATATAGTATAGTAATGTATGGCTTAGTATATAGTAATGTATAGCTTAGTATATAGTATATAGTAAGTACAGCTTAGTATATCGTACAGTAATGTATAGCTTGGTATATAGTATAGTAATGTATGGCTTAGTATATAGTATAGTAATGTATAGCTTAGTATATAGTACAGTAATGTATGGCTTAGTATATAGTATAGTAATGTATAGCTTAGTATATAGTATAGTAACGTATAGCTTAGTATATAGTACAGTAATGTATGGCTTAGTATATAATATAGTAATGTATAGCTTAGTATATAGTAATGTATAGCTTAGTATATAGTATAGTAATGTATGGCTTAGTATATAGTACAGTAATGTATGGCTTAGTATATAGTATAGTAATGTATAGCTTAGTATATAGTATAGTAATGTATGGCTTAGTATATAGTATAGTAATGTATAGCTTAGTATATAGTAATGTATAGCTTAGTATATAGTAATGTATAGCTTAGTATATAGTATAGTAATGTATAGCTTGGTATATAGTATAGTAATGTATAGCTTAGTATATAGTAATGTATAGCTTAGTATATAGTATAGTAATGTATAGCTTGGTATATAGTATAGTAATGTATAGCTTAGTATATAGTAATGTATGGCTTAGTATATAGTAATGTATGGCTTAGTATATAGTATAGTAATCTATAGCTCAGTATATAGTATAGTAATGTATAGCTTAGTATATAGTACAGTAATGTATAGCTTAGTATATAGTATAGTAATGTATGGCTTAGTATATAGTATAGTAATGTATGGCTTAGTATATAGTAATGTAATGTATGGCTTAGTATATAGTATAGTAATGTATGGCTTAGTATATAGTATAGTAATGTATGGCTTAGTATATAGTATAGTAATGTATGGCTTAGTATATAGTATAGTAATGTATGGCTTAGTATATAGTATAGTAATGTATAGCTTAGTATATAGTATAGTAATGTATGGCTTAGTATATAGTAATGTATAGCTTAGTATATAGTAATGTATGGCTTAGTATATAGTATAGTAATGTATAGCTTAGTATATAATATAGTAATGTATAGCTTAGTATATAGTAATGTATGGCTTAGTATATAGTATAGTAATGTATAGCTTAGTATATAGTATAGTAATGTATGGCTTGGTATATAGTATAGTAATGTATAGCTTATTATATAGTAAAGTAATGTATAGCTTAGTATATAGTATAGTAATGTATGGCTTAGTATATAGTAATGTATGGCTTAGTATATAGTATAGTAATGTATGGCTTAGTATATAGTATAGTAATGTATAGCTTATTATATAGTAAAGTAATGTATAGCTTAGTATATAGTATAGTAATGTATAGCTTAGTATATAGTATAGTAATGTATAGCTTAGTATATAGTAATGTATGGCTTAGTATATAGTATAGTAATGTATAGCTTAGTATATAGTATAGTAATGTATGGCTTAGTATATAGTATAGTAATGTATAGCTTAGTATATAGTAATGTATAGCTTAGTATATAGTATAGTAATGTATAGCTTAGTATATAATATAGTAATGTATAGCTTAGTATATAGTAATGTATGGCTTAGTATATAGTATAGTAATGTATAGCTTAGTATATAGTAATGTATGGCTTAGTATATAGTATAGTAATGTATAGCTTAGTATATAGTAATGTATAGCTTAGTATATAGTATAGTAATGTATAGCTTAGTATATAGTACAGTAATGTATGGCTTAGTATATAGTATAGTAATGTACAGCTTAGTATATAGTATAGTAATGTATAGCTCAGTATATAGGAGAGTAATGTATGGCTTAGTATATAGTATAGTAATGTATAGCTTAGTATATAGTAATGTATAGCTTAGTATATAGTATAGTAATGTATAGCTTAGTATATAATATAGTAATGTATAGCTTAGTATATAGTAATGTATGGCTTAGTATATAGTATAGTAATGTATAGCTTAGTATATAGTAATGTATGGCTTAGTATATAGTATAGTAATGTATAGCTTAGTATATAGTAATGTATAGCTTAGTATATAGTATAGTAATGTATAGCTTAGTATATAGTACAGTAATGTATGGCTTAGTATATAGTATAGTAATGTACAGCTTAGTATATAGTATAGTAATGTATAGCTCAGTATATAGGAGAGTAATGTATGGCTTAGTATATAGTATAGTAATGTATAGCTTAGTATATAGTACAGTGATGTATAGCTTAGTATATAGTATAGTAATGTATGGCTTAGTATATAGTAATGTATGGCTTAGTATATAATGTAGTAATGTATAGCTTAGTATATAGTACAGTAATGTATAGCTCAGTATATAGTATAGTAATGTATGGCTTAGTATATAGTATAGTAATGTATAGCTTAGTATATAGTATAGTAATGTATGGCTTAGTATATAATAATGTATAGCTTAGTATATAGTATAGTAATGTATGGCTTAGTATATAGTGATGTATAGCTTAGTATATAGTACAGTAATGTATGGCTTAGTATATAGTATAGTAATGTATGGCTTAGTATATAGTATAGTAATGTATAGCTTAGTATATAGTATAGTAATGTATGGCTTAGTATATAGTATAGTAATGTATAGCTTAGTATATAGTATAGTAATGTATAGCTTAGTATATAGTAATGTATAGCTTAGTATATAGTACAGTAATGTATAGCTTAGTATATAGTATAGTAATGTATAGCTTAGTATATAGTATAGTAATGTATGGCTTAGTATATAGTATAGTAATGTATGGCTTAGTATATAGTAATGTAATGTATGGCTTAGTATATAGTATAGTAATGTATGGCTTAGTATATAATAATGTATAGCTTAGTATATAGTATAGTAATGTATGGCTTAGTATATAGTATAGTAATGTATAGCTTAGTATATAGTAATGTATGGCTTAGTATATAGTATAGTAATGTATGGCTTAGTATATAGTATTGTATAGCTTAGTATATAGTATAGTAATGTATGGCTTAGTATATAGTATAGTAATGTATAGCTTAGTATATAGTATAGTAATGTATAGCTTAGTATATAGTAATGTATAGCTTAGTATATAGTATAGTAATGTATAGCTTAGTATATAGTACAGTAATGTATAGCTTGGTATATAGTATAGTAATGTATAGCTTAGTATATAGTATAGTAATGTATGGCTTAGTATATAGTATAGTAATGTATGGCTTAGTATATAGTATAGTAATGTATAGCTTAGTATATAGTATAGTAACGTATAGCTTAGTATATAGTACAGTAATGTATGGCTTAGTATATAGTATAGTAATGTATAGCTTAGTATATAGTATAGTAATGTATGGCTTAGTATATAGTACAGTAATGTATAGCTTAGTATATAGTACAGTAATGTATGGCTTAGTATATAGTATAGTAATGTATAGCTTGGTATATAGTATAGTAATGTATAGCTTAGTATATAGTATAGTAATGTATGGCTTAGTATATAGTATAGTAATGTATGGCTTAGTATATAGTATAGTAATGTATAGCTTAGTATATAGTATAGTAATGTATAGCTTAGTATATAGTAATGTATAGCTTAGTATATAGTATAGTAATGTATGGCTTAGTATATAGTAATGTATAGCTTAGTATATAGTACAGTAATGTATAGCTTAGTATATAGTATAGTAATGTATGGCTTAGTATATAGTATAGTAATGTACAGCTTAGTATATAGTATAGTAACGTATAGCTTAGTATATAGTACAGTAATGTATGGCTTAGTATATAGTATAGTAATGTATAGCTTAGTATATAGTATAGTAATGTATGGCTTAGTATATAGTATAGTAATGTATAGCTTAGTATATAGTATAGTAATGTATGGCTTAGTATATAGTAATGTATAGCTTAGTATATAGTACAGTAATGTATGGCTTAGTATATAGTATAGTAATGTATAGCTTAGTATATAGTATAGTAATGTATGGCTTAGTATATAGTATAGTAATGTATGGCTTAGTATATAGTATAGTAATGTATGGCTTAGTATATAGTATAGTAATGTATGGCTTAGTATATAGTATAGTAATGTATGGCTTAGTATATAGTATAGTAATGTATAGCTTAGTATATAGTATAGTAATGTATGGCTTAGTATATAGAATTGTATGGCTTAGTATATATTATAGTAATGTATAGCTTAGTATATAGTAATGTATGGCTTAGTATATATTATAGTAATGTATAGCTTAGTATATAGTAATGTACAGCTTAGTATATAGTATAGTAATGTATAGCTTAGTATATAGTATAGTAATGTATGGCTTAGTATATAGTATAGTAATGTATGGCTTAGTATATAGTAATGTATAGCTTAGTATATAGTATAGTAATGTATAGCTTAGTATATAGTATAGTAATGTATGGCTTAGTATATAGTATAGTAATGTATAGCTTAGTATATAGTATAGTAATGTATAGCTTAGTATATAGTAATGTATAGCTTAGTATATAGTATAGTAATGTATAGCTTAGTATATAGTACAGTAATGTATAGCTTGGTATATAGTATAGTAATGTATAGCTTAGTATATAGTATAGTAATGTATGGCTTAGTATATAGTATAGTAATGTATGGCTTAGTATATAGTATAGTAATGTATAGCTTAGTATATAGTATAGTAATGTATAGCTTAGTATATAGTAATGTATAGCTTAGTATATAGTATATAGTAATGTATAGCTTAGTATATAGTATAGTAACGTATAGCTTAGTATATAGTACAGTAATGTATGGCTTAGTATATAGTATAGTAATGTATAGCTTAGTATATAGTATAGTAATGTATGGCTTAGTATATAGTAATGTATAGCTTAGTATATAGTATAGTAATGTATGGCTTAGTATATAGTATAGTAATGTATAGCTTAGTATATAGTATAGTAGTGTATAGCTTAGTATATAGTACAGTAATGTATGGCTTAGTATATAGTATAGTAATGTATGGCTTAGTATATAGTAATGTATAGCTTAGTATATAGTACAGTAATGTATGGCTTAGTATATAGTACAGTAATGTATGGCTAAGTATATAGTACAGTAATGTATGGCTTAGTATATAGTATAGTAATGTATAGCTTAGTATATAGTAATGTATGGCTTAGTATATAGTATAGTAATGTATGGCTTAGTATATAGTATAGTAACGTATAGCTTAGTATATAGTACAGTAATGTATAGCTTAGTATATAGTATAGTAATGTATGGCTTAGTATATAGTAATGTATGGCTTAGTATATAATAATGTATAGCTTAGTATATAGTACAGTAATGTATAGCTTAGTATATAGTATAGTAATGTATAGCTTAGTATATAGTATAGTAATGTATGGCTTAGTATATAGTATAGTAATGTATAGCTTGGTATATAGTATAGTAATGTATAGCTTGGTATATAGTATAGTAATGTATAGCTTAGTATATAGTATATAGTAATGTATAGCTTAGTATATAGTATAGTAATGTATAGCTTGGTATATAGTATAGTAATGTATAGCTTGGTATATAGTATAGTAATGTATGGCTTAGTATATAGTATATAGTAATGTATAGCTTAGTATATAGTAATGTATGGCTTAGTATATAGTATAGTAATGTATAGCTTGGTATATATAGTAATGTATGGCTTAGTATATAGTATTGTAATGTATGGCTTAGTATATAGTATAGTAATGTATAGCTTAGTATATAGTATAGTAACGTATAGCTTAGTATATAGTACAGTAATGTATGGCTTAGTATATAGTATAGTAATGTATAGCTTAGTATATAGTACAGTAATGTATGGCTTAGTATATAGTATAGTAATGTATAGCTTAGTATATAGTAATGTATAGCTTAGTATATAGTATAGTAATGTATGGCTTAGTATATAGTACAGTAATGTATGGCTTAGTATATAGTATAGTAATGTATAGCTTAGTATATAGTATAGTAATGTATGGCTTAGTATATAGTATAGTAATGTATAGCTTAGTATATAGTAATGTATAGCTTAGTATATAGTAATGTATAGCTTAGTATATAGTATAGTAATGTATAGCTTGGTATATAGTATAGTAATGTATAGCTTAGTATATAGTAATGTATAGCTTAGTATATAGTAATGTATAGCTTAGTATATAGTATAGTAATGTATAGCTTGGTATATAGTATAGTAATGTATAGCTTAGTATATAGTAATGTATGGCTTAGTATATAGTAATGTATAGCTTAGTATATAGTACAGTAATGTATAGCTTGGTATATAGTATAGTAATGTATAGCTTAGTATATAGTACAGTAATGTATGGCTTAGTATATAGTATAGTAATGTATAGCTTAGTATATAGTACAGTAATGTATAGCTTAGTATATAGTAATGTATGGCTTAGTATATAGTATAGTAATGTATGGCATAGTATATAGTATAGTAATGTATAGCTTAGTATATAGTATAGTAATGTATGGCTTAGTATATAGTACAGTAATGTATGGCTTAGTATATAGTATAGTAATGTATAGCTTAGTATATAGTATAGTAATGTATGGCTTAGTATATAGTATAGTAATGTATAGCTTAGTATATAGTAATGTATAGCTTAGTATAAAGTAATGTATAGCTTAGTATATAGTATAGTAATGTATAGCTTGGTATATAGTATAGTAATGTATGGCTTAGTATATAGTATAGTAATGTATAGCTTAGTATATAGTAATGTATAGCTTAGTATATAGTAATGTATAGCTTAGTATATAGTATAGTAATGTATAGCTTAGTATATAGTATAGTAATGTATAGCTTAGTATATAGTAATGTATGGCTTAGTATATAGTATAGTAATGTATAGCTTGGTATATAGTATAGTAATGTATAGCTTGGTATATAGTATAGTAATGTATAGCTTAGTATATAGTATAGTAATGTATGGCTTAGTATATAGTATAGTAATGTATAGCTTAGTATATAGTATAGTAACGTATAGCTTAGTATATAGTACAGTAATGTATGGCTTAGTATATAGTATAGTAATGTATGGCTTAGTATATAGTAATGTATAGCTTAGTATATAGTACAGTAATGTATGGCTTAGTATATAGTATAGTAATGTATGGCTTAGTATATAGTATAGTAATGTATGGCTTAGTATATAGTATAGTAACGTATAGCTTAGTATATAGTACAGTAATGTATAGCTTAGTATATAGTATAGTAATGTATGGCTTAGTATATAGTAATGTATAGCTTAGTATATAGTACAGTAATGTATAGCTTAGTATATAGTATAGTAATGTATAGCTTAGTATATAGTATAGTAATGTATGGCTTAGTATATAGTATAGTAATGTATAGCTTGGTATATAGTATAGTAATGTATAGCTTGGTATATAGTATAGTAATGTATAGCTTAGTATATAGTATATAGTAATGTATAGCTTAGTATATAGTATAGTAATGTATAGCTTGGTATATAGTATAGTAATGTATAGCTTGGTATATAGTATAGTAATGTATGGCTTAGTATATAGTAATGTATAGCTTAGTATATAGTATATAGTAATGTACAGCTTAGTATATAGTACAGTAATGTATAGCTTGGTATATAGTATAGTAATGTATGGCTTAGTATATAGTATAGTAATGTATAGCTTAGTATATAGTACAGTAATGTATGGCTTAGTATATAGTATAGTAATGTATAGCTTAGTATATAGTATAGTAACGTATAGCTTAGTATATAGTACAGTAATGTATGGCTTAGTATATAATATAGTAATGTATAGCTTAGTATATAGTAATGTATAGCTTAGTATATAGTATAGTAATGTATGGCTTAGTATATAGTACAGTAATGTATGGCTTAGTATATAGTATAGTAATGTATAGCTTAGTATATAGTATAGTAATGTATGGCTTAGTATATAGTATAGTAATGTATAGCTTAGTATATAGTAATGTATAGCTTAGTATATAGTAATGTATAGCTTAGTATATAGTATAGTAATGTATAGCTTGGTATATAGTATAGTAATGTATAGCTTAGTATATAGTAATGTATAGCTTAGTATATAGTATAGTAATGTATAGCTTGGTATATAGTATAGTAATGTATAGCTTAGTATATAGTAATGTATGGCTTAGTATATAGTAATGTATAGCTTAGTATATAGTAATGTATAGCTTAGTATATAGTATAGTAATGTATGGCTTAGTATATAGTAATGTATAGCTTAGTATATAGTATAGTAATGTATAGCTTAGTATATAGTAATGTATGGCTTAGTATATAGTATAGTAACGTATAGCTTAGTATATAGTACAGTAATGTATGGCTTAGTATATAGTATAGTAATGTATAGCTTGGTATATAGTATAGTAATGTATGGCTTAGTATATAGTATAGTAATGTATGGCTTAGTATATAGTATAGTAATGTATGGCTTAGTATATAGTATAGTAATGTATAGCTTAGTATATAGTATAGTAATGTATAGCTTAGTATATAGTATAGTAATGTATAGCTTAGTATATAGTATAGTAATGTATGGCTTAGTATATAGTAATGTATGGCTTAGTATATAGTATAGTAATGTATGGCTTAGTATATAGTATAGTAATGTATGGCTTAGTATATAGTATAGTAATGTATAGCTTAGTATATAGTAATGTATAGCTTAGTATATAGTATAGTAATGTATGGCTTAGTATATAGTATAGTAATGTATAGCTTAGTATATAGTAATGTATAGCTTAGTATATAATAATGTATAGCTTAGTATATAGTAATGTATGGCTTAGTATATAGTATAGTAATGTATAGCTTAGTATATAGTAATGTATGGCTTAGTATATAGTAATGTATAGCTTAGTATATAGTATAGTAATGTATAGCTTAGTATATAGTATAGTAATGTATAGCTTGGTATATAGTATAGTAATGTATACCTTAGTATATAGTATAGTAATGTATGGCTTAGTATATAGTAATGTATAGCTTAGTATATAGTATAGTAATGTATGGCTTAGTATATAGTAATGTATAGCTTAGTATATAGTATAGTAATGTATGGCTTAGTATATAGTAATGTATAGCTTAGTATATAGTACAGTAATGTATGGCTTAGTATATAGTATAGTAATGTATGGCTTAGTATATAGTATAGTAATGTATAGCTTAGTATATAGTATAGTAACGTATAGCTTAGTATATAGTACAGTAATGTATGGCTTAGTATATAGTATAGTAATGTATGGCTTAGTATATAGTATAGTAATGTATGGCTTAGTATATAGTACAGTAATGTATAGCTTAGTATATAGTATAGTAATGTATGGCTTAGTATATAGTATATAGTAATGTATAGCTTAGTATATAGTATAGTAATGTATGGCTTAGTATATAGTATAGTAATGTATAGCTTAGTATATAGTATAGCAATGTATGGCTTAGTATATATTATAGTAATGTATAGCTTAGTATATAGTAATGTATGGCTTAGTATATAGTATAGTAATGTATAGCTTAGTATATAGTATAGTAATGTATAGCTTAGTATATAGTATAGTAATGTATGGCTTAGTATATAGTATAGTAATGTATAGCTTAGTATATATTATAGTAATGTATAGCTTAGTATATAGTAATGTATGGCTTAGTATATAGTATAGTAATGTATAGCTTAGTATATAGTATAGTAATGTATAGCTTAGTATATAGTATAGTAATGTATGGCTTAGTATATAGTAATGTATAGCTTAGTATATAGTATAGTAATGTATGGCTTAGTATATAGTAATGTATGGCTTAGTATATAGTATAGTAATGTATGGCTTAGTATATAGTATAGTAATGTATGGCTTAGTATATAGTATAGTAATGTATAGCTTAGTATATAGTAATGTATAGCTTAGTATATAGTATAGTAATGTATAGCTTAGTATATAATAATGTATAGCTTAGTATATAGTAATGTATGGCTTAGTATATAGTATAGTAATGTATAGCTTAGTATATAGTAATGTATAGCTTAGTATATAGTATAGTAATGTATAGCTTAGTATATAGTATAGTAATGTATAGCTTAGTATATAGTATAGTAATGTATAGCTTAGTATATAGTACAGTAATGTATAGCTTGGTATATAGTATAGTAATGTATACCTTAGTATATAGTATAGTAATGTATGGCTTAGTATATAGTAATGTATAGCTTAGTATATAGTATAGTAATGTATGGCTTAGTATATAGTAATGTATAGCTTAGTATATAGTATAGTAATGTATGGCTTAGTATATAGTAATGTATAGCTTAGTATATAGTACAGTAATGTATGGCTTAGTATATAGTATAGTAATGTATGGCTTAGTATATAGTACAGTAATGTATGGCTTAGTATATAGTATAGTAATGTATAGCTTAGTATATAGTATAGTAACGTATAGCTTAGTATATAGTACAGTAATGTATGGCTTAGTATATAGTATATAGTAATGTATGGCTTAGTATATAGTATAGTAATGTATGGCTTAGTATATAGTACAGTAATGTATAGCTTAGTATATAGTATAGTAATGTATGGCTTAGTATATAGTATAGTAATGTATAGCTTAGTATATAGTATAGTAATGTATGGCTTAGTATATATTATAGTAATGTATAGCTTAGTATATAGTAATGTATGGCTTAGTATATAGTATAGTAATGTATAGCTTAGTATATAGTATAGTAATGTATAGCTTAGTATATAGTATAGTAATGTATGGCTTAGTATATAGTATAGTAATGTATAGCTTAGTATATATTATAGTAATGTATAGCTTAGTATATAGTAATGTATGGCTTAGTATATAGTATAGTAATGTATAGCTTAGTATATAGTATAGTAATGTATGGCTTAGTATATAGTATAGTAATGTATGGCTTAGTATATAGTATAGTAATGTATAGCTTAGTATATAGTATAGTAATGTATGGCTTAGTATATAGTATAGTAATGTATGGCTTAGTATATAGTATAGTAACGTATAGCTTAGTATATAGTAATGTATAGCTTAGTATATAGTAATGTATAGCTTAGTATATAGTATAGTAACGTATAGCTTAGTATATAGTAATGTATAGCTTAGTATATAGTAATGTATAGCTTAGTATATAGTATAGTAATGTATAGCTTAGTATATAGTAATGTATAGCTTAGTATATAGTATAGTAATGTATAGCTTAGTATATAGTAATGTATGGCTTAGTATATAGTAATGTATAGCTTAGTATATAGTAATGTATAGCTTAGTATATAGTATAGTAATGTATGGCTTAGTATATAGTAATGTATAGCTTAGTATATAGTATAGTAATGTATAGCTTAGTATATAGTATAGTAATGTATAGCTTAGTATATAGTATAGTAATGTATGGCTTAGTATATAGTATAGTAATGTATAGCTTAGTATATAGTATAGTAATGTATAGCTTAGTATATAGTATAGTAATGTATAGCTTAGTATATAGTATAGTAATGTATGGCTTAGTATATAGTAATGTATGGCTTAGTATATAGTATAGTAATGTATGGCTTAGTATATAGTATAGTAATGTATGGCTTAGTATATAGTATAGTAATGTATAGCTTAGTATATAGTATAGTAATGTATAGCTTAGTATATAATAATGTATAGCTTAGTATATAGTAATGTATGGCTTAGTATATAGTATAGTAATGTATGGCTTAGTATATAGTATAGTAATGTATGGCTTAGTATATAGTAATGTATAGCTTAGTATATAGTATAGTAATGTATAGCTTAGTATATAGTATAGTAATGTATAGCTTAGTATATAGTACAGTAATGTATAGCTTGGTATATAGTATAGTAATGTATACCTTAGTATATAGTATAGTAATGTATGGCTTAGTATATAGTAATGTATAGCTTAGTATATAGTATAGTAATGTATGGCTTAGTATATAGTAATGTATAGCTTAGTATATAGTATAGTAATGTATGGCTTAGTATATAGTAATGTATAGCTTAGTATATAGTACAGTAATGTATAGCTTAGTATATAGTATAGTAATGTATAGCTTAGTATATAGTATAGTAACGTATAGCTTAGTATATAGTATAGTAATGTATGGCTTAGTATATAGTATATAGTAATGTATGGCTTAGTATATAGTATAGTAATGTATGGCTTAGTATATAGTACAGTAATGTATAGCTTAGTATATAGTATAGTAATGTATGGCTTAGTATATAGTATAGTAATGTATAGCTTAGTATATAGTAATGTATGGCTTAGTATATATTATAGTAATGTATGGCTTAGTATATAGTATAGTAACGTATAGCTTAGTATATAGTATAGTAATGTATGGCTTAGTATATAGTATAGTAATATATAGCTTAGTATATAGTATAGTAACGTATAGCTTAGTATATAGTATAGTAATGTATGGCTTAGTATATAGTATAGTAATATATAGCTTAGTATATAGTATAGTAATGTATAGCTTAGTATATAGTAATGTATGGCTTAGTATATATTATAGTAATGTATAGCTTAGTATATAGTAATGTATGGCTTAGTATATAGTATAGTAATGTATAGCTTAGTATATAGTATAGTAATGTATAGCTTAGTATATAGTATAGTAATGTATGGCTTAGTATATAGTAATGTATAGCTTAGTATATAGTATAGTAATGTATAGCTTAGTATATAGTATAGTAATGTATAGCTTAGTATATAGTAATGTATGGCTTAGTATATAGTACAGTAATGTATAGCTTAGTATATAGTATAGTAATGTACAGCTTAGTATATAGTATAGTAATGTATAGCTTAGTATATAGTAATGTATGGCTTAGTATATAGTACAGTAATGTATGGCTTAGTATATAGTATAGTAATGTATAGCTTAGTATATAGTATAGTAATGTATGGCTTAGTATATAGTATAGTAATGTATAGCTTAGTATATAGTAATGTATAGCTTAGTATATAGTATAGTAATGTATAGCTTAGTATATAGTATAGTAATGTATGGCTTAGTATATAGTATAGTAATGTATAGCTTAGTATATAGTAATGTATGGCTTAGTATATAGTATAGTAATGTACAGCTTAGTATATAGTATAGTAATGTATAGCTCAGTATATAGTATAGTAATGTATGGCTTAGTATATAGTATAGTAATGTATAGCTTAGTATATAGTACAGTGATGTATAGCTTAGTATATAGTATAGTAATGTATGGCTTAGTATATAGTATAGTAATGTATAGCTTAGTATATAGTAATGTATAGCTTAGTATATAGTATAGTAATGTATAGCTTAGTATATAGTAATGTATGGCTTAGTATATAATGTAGTAATGTATAGCTTAGTATATAGTACAGTAATGTATAGCTTAGTATATAGTAATGTATGGCTTAGTATATAGTAATGTATAGCTTAGTATATAGTATAGTAATGTATGGCTTAGTATATAGTAATGTATGGCTTAGTATATAGTATAGTAATGTATAGCTCAGTATATAGTATAGTAATGTATAGCTTAGTATATAGTACAGTAATGTATAGCTTAGTATATAGTATAGTAATGTATGGCTTAGTATATAGTAATGTAATGTATGGCTTAGTATATAATAATGTATAGCTTAGTATATAGTACAGTGATGTATAGCTTAGTATATAGTATAGTAATGTATCGCTTAGTATATAGTAATGTATAGCTTAGTATATAGTATAGTAATGTATAGCTTAGTATATAGTATAGTAATGTATAGCTTAGTATATAGTAATGTATAGCTTAGTATATAGTATAGTAATGTATAGCTTAGTATATAATATAGTAATGTATAGCTTAGTATATAGTAATGTATGGCTTAGTATATAGTATATAGTAATGTATAGCTTAGTATATAGTATAGTAATGTATGGCTTAGTATATAGTATAGTAATGTATAGCTTAGTATATAGTATAGTAATGTATAGCTTAGTATATAGTAATGTATGGCTTAGTATATAGTATAGTAATGTATAGCTTAGTATATAGTAATGTATGGCTTAGTATATAGTATAGTAATGTATAGCTTAGTATATAGTAATGTATAGCTTAGTATATAGTATAGTAATGTATAGCTTAGTATATAGTACAGTAATGTATGGCTTAGTATATAGTATAGTAATGTACAGCTTAGTATATAGTATAGTTATGTATAGCTCAGTATATAGTATAGTAATGTATAGCTTAGTATATAGTATAGTAATGTATGGCTTAGTATATAATGTAGTAATGTATAGCTTAGTATATAGTACAGTAATGTATAGCTTAGTATATAGTAATGTATGGCTTAGTATATAGTATATAGTAATGTATAGCTTAGTATATAGTATAGTAATGTATGGCTTAGTATATAGTATAGTAATGTATAGCTTAGTATATAGTATAGTAATGTATAGCTTAGTATATAGTATAGTAATGTATAGCTTAGTATATAGTAATGTATGGCTTAGTATATTGTATAGTAATGTATAGCTTAGTATATAGTAATGTATGGCTTAGTATATAGTATAGTAATGTATAGCTTAGTATATAGTAATGTATAGCTTAGTATATAGTATAGTAATGTATAGCTTAGTATATAGTACAGTAATGTATGGCTTAGTATATAGTATAGTAATGTATAGCTTAGTATATAGTATAGTAATGTATGGCTTAGTATATAATGTAGTAATGTATAGCTTAGTATATAGTACAGTAATGTACAGCTTAGTATATAGTATAGTAATGTATAGCTCAGTATATAGTATAGTAATGTATAGCTTAGTATATAGTAATGTATGGCTTAGTATATAATGTAGTAATGTATAGCTTAGTATATAGTACAGTAATGTATAGCTCAGTATATAGTATAGTAATGTATGGCTTAGTATATAGTATAGTAATGTATAGCTTAGTATATAGTATAGTAATGTATGGCTTAGTATATAATAATGTATAGCTTAGTATATAGTATAGTAATGTATGGCTTAGTATATAGTATAGTAATGTATGGCTTAGTATATAGTATAGTAATGTATAGCTTAGTATATAGTATAGTAATGTATGGCTTAGTATATAGTATAGTAGTGTATAGCTTAGTATATAGTAATGTATGGCTTAGTATATAGTATAGTAATGTATGGCTTAGTATATAGTAATGTATAGCTTAGTATATAGTATAGTAATGTATGGCTTAGTATATAGTATAGTAATGTATAGCTTAGTATATAGTACAGTAATGTATGGCTTAGTATATAGTATAGTAATGTATGGCTTAGTATATAGTAATGTATAGCTTAGTATATAGTACAGTAATGTATGGCTTAGTATATAGTACAGTAATGTATAGCTTGGTATATAGTATAGTAATGTATAGCTTAGTATATAGTATAGTAATGTATGGCTTAGTATATAGTATAGTAATGTATAGCTTAGTATATAATAATGTATGGCTTAGTATATAGTATAGTAATGTATAGCTTAGTATATAGTATAGTAATGTATAGCTTAGTATATAGTACAGTAATGTATAGCTTGGTATATAGTATAGTAATGTATAGCTTAGTATATAGTATAGTAATGTATGGCTTAGTATATAGTATAGTAATGTATAGCTTAGTATATAGTATAGTAATGTATAGCTTAGTATATAGTAATGTATAGCTTAGTATATAGTACAGTAATGTATAGCTTGGTATATAGTATAGTAATGTATAGCTTAGTATATAGTATAGTAATGTATGGCTTAGTATATAGTATAGTAATGTATAGCTTAGTATATAGTATAGTAATGTATAGCTCAGTATATAGTATAGTAATGTATAGCTTAGTATATAGTATAGTAATGTATAGCTTAGTATATAGTAATGTATAGCTTAGTATATAGTATAGTAATGTATAGCTTAGTATATAGTAATGTATAGCTTAGTATATAGTACAGTAATGTATAGCTTAGTATATAGTATAGTAATGTATGGCTTAGTATATAGTATAGTAATGTATGGCTTAGTATATAGTATAGTAATGTATGGCTTAGTATATAATAATGTATAGCTTAGTATATAGTATAGTAATGTATGGCTTAGTATATAGTATAGTAATGTATAGCTTAGTATATAGTAATGTATGGCTTAGTATATAGTATAGTAATGTATGGCTTAGTATATAGTATTGTATAGCTTAGTATATAGTATAGTAATGTATGGCTTAGTATATAGTATAGTAATGTATAGCTTAGTATATAGTATAGTAATGTATGGCTTAGTATATAGTATAGTAATGTATAGCTTAGTATATAGTACAGTAATGTATAGCTTGGTATATAGTATAGTAATGTATAGCTTAGTATATAGTATAGTAATGTATGGCTTAGTATATAGTATAGTAATGTATGGCTTAGTATATAGTATAGTAATGTATAGCTTAGTATATAGTATAGTAACGTATAGCTTAGTATATAGTACAGTAATGTATGGCTTAGTATATAGTATAGTAATGTATAGCTTAGTATATAGTATAGTAATGTATAGCTTAGTATATAGTAATGTATAGCTTAGTATATAGTAATGTATAGCTTAGTATATAGTAATGTATAGCTTAGTATATAGTATAGTAATGTATGGCTTAGTATATAGTAATGTATAGCTTAGTATATAGTATAGTAATGTATAGCTTAGTATATAGTAATGTATAGCTTAGTATATAGTATAGTAATGTACAGCTTAGTATATAGTATAGTAATGTATAGCTTAGTATATAGTATAGTAATGTATAGCTTAGTATATAGTACAGTAATGTATGGCTTAGTATATAGTACAGTAATGTATGGCTTAGTATATAGTACAGTAATGTATGGCTTAGTATATAGTACAGTAATGTATAGCTTAGTATATAGTATAGTAATGTATGGCTTAGTATATATTATAGTAATGTATAGCTTATTATATAGTATAGTAATGTATAGCTTAGTATATAGTAATGTATAGCTTAGTATATAGTATAGTAATGTATAGCTTAGTATATAGTATAGTAATGTATGGCTTAGTATATAGTATAGTAATGTATAGCTTAGTATATAGTATAGTAATGTATAGCTTAGTATATAGTAATGTATGGCTTAGTATATAGTATAGTAATGTATAGCTTAGTATATAGTAATGTATAGCTTAGTATATAGTATAGTAATGTATAGCTTAGTATATAGTACAGTAATGTATGGCTTAGTATATAGTATAGTAATGTACAGCTTAGTATATAGTATAGTAATGTATAGCTTAGTATATAGTACAGTGATGTATAGCTTAGTATATAGTATAGTAATGTATAGCTTGGTATATAAAGTAATGTATAGCTTAGTATATATTATAGTAATGTATAGCTTAGTATATAGTAATGTATAGCTTAGTATATAGTATAGTAATGTATGGCTTAGTATATAGTATAGTAATGTATGGCTTAGTATATAGTAATGTAATGTATGGCTTAGTATATAGTATAGTAATGTATAGCTTAGTATATAGTACAGTAATGTATGGCTTAGTATATAGTATAGTAATGTATGGCTTAGTATATAGTAATGTATAGCTTAGTATATAGTAATGTATAGCTTAGTATATAGTATAGTAATGTATGGCTTAGTATATAGTATAGTAATGTATGGCTTAGTATATAGTATAGTAATGTATAGCTTAGTATATAGTATAGTAATGTATGGCTTAGTATATAGTAATGTATAGCTTAGTATATAGTATAGTAATGTATAGCTTAGTATATAGTATAGTAATGTATGGCTTAGTATATAGTATAGTAATGTATAGCTTAGTATATAGTATAGTAATGTATGGCTTAGTATATAATAATGTATAGCTTAGTATATAGTATAGTAATGTATGGCTTAGTATATAGTATAGTAATGTATAGCTTAGTATATAGTAATGTATAGCTTAGTATATAGTATAGTAATGTATGGCTTAGTATATAGTATAGTAATGTACAGCTTAGTATATAGTAATGTATGGCTTAGTATATAGTAATGTATAGCTTAGTATATAGTATAGTAATGTACAGCTTAGTATATAGTATAGTAATGTATGGCTTAGTATATAGTATAGTAATGTACAGCTTAGTATATAGTATAGTAATGTATAGCTCAGTATATAGTAATGTATGGCTTAGTATATAGTATAGTAATGTATGGCTTAGTATATAGTAATGTATGGCTTAGTATATAGTATAGTAATGTATGGCTTAGTATATAGTATAGTAATGTATAGCTTAGTATATAGTATAGTAATGTATGGCTTAGTATATAGTAATGTATGGCTTAGTATATAGTAACGTATAGCTTAGTATATAGTATAGTAATGTATAGCTTAGTATATAGTAATGTATGGCTTAGTATATAGTAACGTATAGCTTAGTATATAGTATAGTAATGTATAGCTTAGTATATAGTATAGTAATGTATGGCTTAGTATATAGTATAGTAATGTATAGCTTAGTATATAGTATAGTAATGTATAGCTTAGTATATAGTACAGTAATGTATGGCTTAGTATATAGTACAGTAATGTATAGCTTAGTATATAGTATAGTAATGTATAGCTTAGTATATAGTAATGTATAGCTTAGTATATAGTAATGTATGGCTTAGTATATAGTAATGTATGGCTTAGTATATAGTATAGTAATGTATAGCTTAGTATATAGTAATGTATGGCTTAGTATATAGTAATGTATGGCTTAGTATATAGTATAGTAATGTATAGCTTAGTATATAGTAAAGTAATGTATGGCTTAGTATATAGTATAGTAATGTATAGCTTAGTATATAGTAATGTATGGCTTAGTATATAGTATAGTAACGTATAGCTTAGTATATAGTAATGTATAGCTTAGTATATAGTAATGTATAGCTTAGTATATAGTATAGTAATGTATAGCTTAGTATATAGTAATGTATAGCTTAGTATATAGTATAGTAATGTATAGCTTAGTATATAGTAATGTATGGCTTAGTATATAGTAATGTATAGCTTAGTATATAGTAATGTATAGCTTAGTATATAGTATAGTAATGTATGGCTTAGTATATAGTAATGTATAGCTTAGTATATAGTATAGTAATGTATAGCTTAGTATATAGTAATGTATGGCTTAGTATATAGTATAGTAACGTATAGCTTAGTATATAGTACAGTAATGTATGGCTTAGTATATAGTATAGTAATGTATAGCTTGGTATATAGTATAGTAATGTATGGCTTAGTAGATAGTATAGTAATGTATGGCTTAGTATATAGTATAGTAATGTATAGCTTAGTAGTAATGTATGGCTTAGTATATAGTATAGTAATGTATAGCTTAGTATATAGTATAGTAATGTATGGCTTAGTATATAGTAATGTATGGCTTAGTATATAGTATAGTAATGTATGGCTTAGTATATAGTATAGTAATGTATGGCTTAGTATATAGTATAGTAATGTATAGCTTAGTATATAGTATAGTAATGTATAGCTTAGTATATAATAATGTATAGCTTAGTATATAGTAATGTATGGCTTAGTATATAGTATAGTAATGTATGGCTTAGTATATAGTATAGTAATGTATGGCTTAGTATATAGTATAGTAATGTATGGCTTAGTATATAGTAATGTATAGCTTAGTATATAGTATAGTAATGTATAGCTTAGTATATAGTATAGTAATGTATAGCTTAGTATATAGTACAGTAATGTATAGCTTGGTATATAGTATAGTAATGTATACCTTAGTATATAGTATAGTAATGTATGGCTTAGTATATAGTAATGTATAGCTTAGTATATAGTATAGTAATGTATGGCTTAGTATATAGTAATGTATAGCTTAGTATATAGTATAGTAATGTATGGCTTAGTATATAGTAATGTATAGCTTAGTATATAGTATAGTAATGTATGGCTTAGTATATAGTATAGTAATGTATAGCTTAGTATATAGTATAGTAACGTATAGCTTAGTATATAGTACAGTAATGTATGGCTTAGTATATAGTATATAGTAATGTATGGCTTAGTATATAGTATAGTAATGTATGGCTTAGTATATAGTACAGTAATGTATAGCTTAGTATATAGTATAGTAATGTATGGCTTAGTATATAGTATAGTAATGTATAGCTTAGTATATAGTAATGTATGGCTTAGTATATATTATAGTAATGTATGGCTTAGTATATAGTATAGTAACGTATAGCTTAGTATATAGTACAGTAATGTATGGCTTAGTATATAGTATAGTAATATATAGCTTAGTATATAGTATAGTAATGTATAGCTTAGTATATAGTAATGTATGGCTTAGTATATATTATAGTAATGTATAGCTTAGTATATAGTAATGTATGGCTTAGTATATAGTACAGTAAATGTATAGCTTAGTATATAGTATAGTAATGTATAGCTTAGTATATAGTATAGTAATGTATGGGCTTAGTATATAGTAATGTATAGCTTAGTATATAGTATAGTAATGTATAGCTTAGTATAGAGTATAGTAATGTATAGCTTAGTATATAGTAATGTATGGCTTAGTATATAGTACAGTAATGTATAGCTTAGTATATAGTATAGTAATGTACAGCTTAGTATATAGTATAGTAATGTATAGCTTAGTATATAGTAATGTATGGCTTAGTATATAGTACAGTAATGTATGGCTTAGTATATAGTATAGTAATGTATAGCTTAGTAATAGTATAGTAATGTATGGCTTAGTATATAGTATAGTAATGTATAGCTTAGTATATAGTAATGTATAGCTTAGTATATAGTATAGTAATGTATAGCTTAGTATATAGTATAGTAATGTATGGCTTAGTATATAGTATAGTAATGTATAGCTTAGTATATAGTAATGTATGGCTTAGTATATAGTATAGTAATGTACAGCTTAGTATATAGTATAGTAATGTATAGCTCAGTATATAGTATAGTAATGTATGGCTTAGTATATAGTATAGTAATGTATAGCTTAGTATATAGTACAGTGATGTATAGCTTAGTATATAGTATAGTAATGTATAGCTTAGTATATAGTAATGTATGGCTTAGTATATAATGTAGTAATGTATAGCTTAGTATATAGTACAGTAATGTATAGCTTAGTATATAGTAATGTATGGCTTAGTATATAGTAATGTATAGCTTAGTATATAGTATAGTAATGTATGGCTTAGTATATAGTAATGTATGGCTTAGTATATAGTATAGTAATGTATAGCTCAGTATATAGTATAGTAATGTATAGCTTAGTATATAGTACAGTAATGTATAGCTTAGTATATAGTATAGTAATGTATGGCTTAGTATATAGTAATGTAATGTATGGCTTAGTATATAATAATGTATAGCTTAGTATATAGTACAGTGATGTATAGCTTAGTATATAGTATAGTAATGTATAGCTTAGTATATAGTAATGTATAGCTTAGTATATAGTATAGTAATGTATGGCTTAGTATATAGTATAGTGATGTATAGCTTAGTATATAGTATAGTAATGTATAGCTTAGTATATAATAATGTATAGCTTAGTATATAGTATAGTAATGTATAGCTTAGTATATAGTAATGTATAGCTTAGTATATAGTAATGTATAGCTTAGTATATAGTACAGTAATGTATAGCTTAGTATATAGTACAGTAATGTATAGCTTAGTATATAGTAATGTATAGCTTAGTATATAGTACAGTAATGTATGGCTTAGTATATAGTAATGTATGGCTTAGTATATAGTATAGTAATGTATGGCTCAGTATATAGTATAGTAATGTATAGCTTAGTATATAGTAATGTATGGCTTAGTATATAGTAATGTATAGCTTAGTATATAGTATAGTAATGTATAGCTTAGTATATAGTAATGTATGGCTTAGTATATAGTATAGTAACGTATAGCTTAGTATATAGTATAGTAATGTATGGCTTAGTATATAGTATATAGTAATGTATGGCTTAGTATATAGTATAGTAATGTATGGCTTAGTATATAGTATAGTAATGTATAGCTTAGTATATAGTAATGTATGGCTTAGTATATAGTATAGTAACGTATAGCTTAGTATATAGTATAGTAATGTATGGCTTAGTATATAGTATAGTAATGTATAGCTTAGTATATAGTATAGTAATGTATAGCTTAGTATATAGTATAGTAATGTATAGCTTAGTATATAGTAATGTATGGCTTAGTATATAGTATAGTAACGTATAGCTTAGTATATAGTATAGTAATGTATGGCTTAGTATATAGTATATAGTAATGTATGGCTTAGTATATAGTATAGTAATGTATGGCTTAGTATATAGTATAGTAATGTATAGCTTAGTATATAGTAATGTATGGCTTAGTATATAGTATATAGTAATGTATGGCTTAGTATATAGTATAGTAATGTATAGCTTAGTATATAGTATAGTAATGTATGGCTTAGTATATAGTATAGTAATGTATAGCTTAGTATATAGTAATGTATGGCTTAGTATATAGTATAGTAATGTATGGCTTAGTATATAGTATAGTAATGTATGGCTTAGTATATAGTATAGTAATGCATGGCTTAGTATATAGTATAGTAATGTATAGCTTAGTATATAGTATAGTAATGTATGGCTTAGTATATAGTATAGTAATGTATGGCTTAGTATATAGTATATAGTAATGTATGGCTTAGTATATAGTATAGTAATGTATAGCTTAGTATATAGTATAGTAATGTATAGCTTAGTATATAGTATAGTAATGTATGGCTTAGTATATAGTATAGTAATGTATGGCTTAGTATATAATAATGTATAGCTTAGTATATAGTATAGTAATGTATGGCTTAGTATATAGTAATGTATAGCTTAGTATATAGTATAGTAATGTATAGCTTAGTATATAGTATAGTAATGTATGGCTTAGTATATAGTATATAATAATGTATAGCTTAGTATATAGTAATGTATGGCTTAGTATATAGTATAGTAATGTATAGCTTAGTATATAGTATAGTAATGTATGGCTTAGTATATAGTAATGTATAGCTTAGTATATATTATAGGAATGTATAGCTTAGTATATAGTAATGTATGGCTTAGTATATATTATAGTAATGTATAGCTTAGTATATAGTAATGTATAGCTTAGTATATAGTATAGTAATGTATGGCTTAGTATATAGTATAGTAATGTATAGCTTAGTATATAGTATAGTAATGTATGGCTTAGTATATAGTATAGTAATGTATAGCTTAGTATATAGTATAGTAATGTATGGCTTAGTATATAGTATAGTAATGTATGGCTTAGTATATAGTATAGTAATGTATGGCTTAGTATATAGTATAGTAATGTATGGCTTAGTATATAGTATATAGTAATGTATGGCTTAGTATATAGTACAGTAATGTATGGCTTAGTATATAGTATAGTAATGTATAGCTTAGTATATAGTAAAGTAATGTATGGCTTAGTATATAGTAGATCGCCTTCTATAGGCTTCATAGTGTAAAGTCCTCCAGGGGATCATGCCCATAGCCAGAGCCCCTATTCTCCGGGTGTCGGGGGTCCCTGAGGCTGCAGGACTGACATCCGGATGGAATACGGGGAATTGTTGTAGTTGCTGCTGGGAGTTGTAGTTGCTGCTGGGAGTTGTAGTTGGTGCTGGGGGTTGTTGTAGTTGGTGCTGGGAGTTGTTGTAGTTGCTGCTGGGAGTTGTAGTTGCTGCTGGGAGTTGTAGTTGGTGCTGGGGGTTGTTGTAGTTGGTGCTGGGAGTTGTTGTAGTTGGTGCTGGAAGTTGTAGTTGGTGCTGGGAGTTGTTGTAGTTGGTGCTGGGAGTTGTTGTAGTTGGTGCTGGGAGTTGTTGTAGTTGTTGCTGGGAGTTGTTGTAGTTGGTGCTGGGAGTTGTTGTAGTTGTTGCTGGGAGTTGCTGTAGTTGTTGCTGGGAGTTGTTGTTGTAGTTGGTGCTGGGAGTTGTTGTTGTAGTTGGTGCTGGGAGTTGTTGTAGTTGGTGCTGGGAGTTGTTGTAGTTGGTGCTGGGAGTTGTAGTTGTAGTTGTTGCTGGGAGTTGTAGTTGGTGCTGGGAGTTGTTGTAGTTGGTGCTGGGAGTTGTAGTTGGTGGTTTCCCAGTGTGTTGTCTGTGTGTGTGAACAGTCTATCTTTCTCCTGTGACAGTCTCTCTCCCTCCTGTGTGTGTCTTTCACCCCTGCAGGCAGTCTCTTTTTCCCTCCCCCGTCTCTCCAGCAGTCTCTTCCCCCTCCTCCGAGCGGAGCATTGTGGGGGGTAGTGTCTCTCTTTCTCCTGTGTGTCTCTCTCCAGCAGTTTCCGTCTCTCTCTCCTATGTCCCTCCTCTCTCTCTCTCCTGTGTCTGTCTCTTTATCTCCAGCAGTCTCTTCCTCCCGCCTCCCAGAGCATTGTGGGGGGTAGTGTCTCTCTCTTTCTTTCTCCTTCCTCCCTCTCTCGTGTCTCTGTCTCTTTCTCCCCAGCAGTCTCTGTCCCCTCCTCCCTCTCTCTCTAGCAGTCTCTACCCCCCCCTCCCTCTCTCTCCAGCAGTCTCTGCCCCCTCCTCCCTCTCTCTCCAGCAGTCTCTGCCCCCTCCTCCCTCTCTCTCCAGCAGTCTCTGCCCCCTCCTCCCTCTCTCTCCAGCAGTCTCTGCCCCCTCCTCCCTCTCTCTCTCTCCAGCAGTCTCTGCCCCCTCCTCCCTCTCTCTCTCTCCAGCAGTCTCTGCCCCCTCCTCCCTCTCTCTCTCTCCAGCAGTCTCTGCCCCCTCCTCCCTCTCTCTCTCTCCAGCAGTCTCTGCCCCCTCCTCCCTCTCTCTCTCTCCAGCAGTCTCTGCCCCCTCCTCCCTCTCTCTCTCTCCAGCAGTCTCTGCCCCCTCCTCCCTCTCTCTCTCTCCAGCAGTCTCTGCCCCCTCCTCCCTCTCTCTCCAGCAGTCTCTGCCCCCTCCTCCCTCTCTCTCTCTCCAGCAGTCTCTGCCCCCTCCTCCCTCTCTCTCTCTCCAGCAGTCTCTGCCCCCTCCTCCCTCTCTCTCCAGCAGTCTCTGCCCCCTCCTCTCTCTCTCCAGCAGTCTCTGCCCCCTCCTCCCTCTCTCTCCAGCAGTCTCTTCCCCCTCCTCCCTCTCTCTCCAGCAGTCTCTGCCCCCTCCTCCCTCTCCAGCAGTCTCTGCCCCCTCCTCCCTCTCTCTCCAGCAGTCTCTGCCCCCTCCTCCCTCTCTCTCCAGCAGTCTCTGCCCCCTCCTCTCTCTCTCTCCAGCAGTCTCTGCCCCCTCCTCTCTCTCTCCAGCAGTCTCTGCCCCCTCCTCCCTCTCTCTCCAGCAGTCTCTGCCCCCTCCTCTCTCTCTCTCCAGCAGTCTCTGCCCCCTCCTCTCTCTCTCTCCAGCAGTCTCTGCCCCCTCCTCTCTCTCTCCAGCAGTCTCTTCCCCCTCCTCTCTCTCTCCAGCAGTCTCTGCCCCCTCCTCCCTCTCTCTCCAGCAGTCTCTGCCCCCTCCTCTCTCTCTCCAGCAGTCTCTGCCCCCTCCTCTCTCTCTCCAGCAGTCTCTGCCCCCTCCTCTCTCTCTCTCCAGCAGTCTCTGCCCCCTCCTCTCTCTCTCCAGCAGTCTCTGCCCCCTCCTCTCTCTCTCCAGCAGTCTCTGCCCCCTCCTCTCTCCCTCTCCAGCAGTCTCTGCCCCCTCCTCCCTCTCCAGCAGTCTCTGCCCCCTCCTCCCTCTCTCTCCAGCAGTCTCTGCCCCCTCCTCCCTCTCTCTCCAGCAGTCTCTGCCCCCTCCTCTCTCCCTCTCCAGCAGTCTCTGCCCCCTCCTCTCTCTCTCCAGCAGTCTCTGCCCCCTCCTCTCTCTCTCCAGCAGTCTCTGCCCCCTCCTCTCTCTCTCTCCAGCAGTCTCTGCCCCCTCCTCTCTCTCTCCAGCAGTCTCTGTCCCCTCCTCCCTCTCTCTCCAGCAGTCTCTGCCCCCTCCTCCCTCGCTCTCCAGCAGTCTCTGCCCCCTCCTCTCTCTCTCCAGCATCCTCTGCCCCCTCCTCTCTCTCTCCAGCAGTCTCTGCCCCCTCCTCTCTCTCCAGCAGTCTCTGCCCCCTCCTCCCTCTCTCTCCAGCAGTCTCTGCCCCCTCCTCCCTCTCTCTCCAGCAGTCTCTGCCCCCTCCTCCCTCTCTCTCTCTCTCCAGCAGTCTCTGCCCCCTCCTCTCTCTCTCCAGCAGTCTCTGCCCACTCCTCTCTCCCTCTCCAGCAGTCTCTGCCCCCTCCTCTCTCTCTCCAGCAGTCTCTTTCTCCCGCCTCCCTCCGCGCAGAGCATTGTGGGGGGTAGTGTCTCTCTCTTTCTACTTCCTCTCTCTCTCCCCTGTGTCTGTCTGTCTCCCCAGCAGTCTCTTCCCCCTCTCTCCTCTGTCTGTCTCTGTCTCTTCCCCCTCCTCCCTCTCTCCCCTGTCTGTCTCTGTCTCTCTCTGTCTCTTCCCCCTCCTCCCTCTCCCCTGTCTGTCTCTGTCTCTTCCCCCTCTTTCCAGCAGTCTCTGCCCCCTCCTCTCTCTCCCCAGCAGTCTCTGCCCCCTCCTCTCTCTCTCCAGCAGTCTCTGCCCTCTCCTCTCTCTCTCCCCAGCAGTCTCTGCCCCCTCCTCTCTCCCTCTCCAGCAGTCTCTGCCCCCTCCTCTCTCTCTCCCCAGCAGTCTCTGCCCCCTCCTCTCTCCCTCTCCAGCAGTCTCTGCCCCCTCCTCTCTCTCCCCAGCAGTCTCTTCCCCCTCCTCCCTCTCTCCTCTGTCTGTCTCTGTCTCTCTCTGTCTCTTCCCCCTCCTCCCTCTCTCCTCTGTCTCCCCAGCAGTCTCTTCCCCCTCCTCCCTCTCTCCTCTGTCTGTCTCTGTCTCTCTCTCTGTCTCTTCCCCCTCCTCCCTCTCTCCTCTGTCTCCCCAGCAGTCTCTTCCCCCTCCTCCCTCTCTCCTCTTTTCCCTGTCTGTCTCTCTCTCTCTCTGTCTCTTCCCCCTCCTCCCTCTCTCCCCTGTCTCTCTCTGTCTCTTCCCCCTCCTCCCTCTCTCCTCTTTCCCCTGTCTGTCTCTCTCTCTCTCTGTCTCTTCCCCCTCCTCCCTCTCTCCCCTGTCTGTCTCTGTCTCTTCCCCCTCCTCCCTCTCTCCTCTCTCCCCTGTCTCTCTCTGTCTCTTCCCCCTCCTCCCTCTCTCCTCTGTCTCTTCCCCCTCCTCCCTCTCTCCTCTCTCCCCTGTCTCTCTCTGTCTCTTCTCCCGCCTCCCTCCGCGCGGAGCATTGTGGGGGGTAGTGTGTCTTTCTTTCTCCTTCCTCTCTCTCTCTCCCCTGTGTCTGTCTCTGTCTCCCCAGCAGTCTCTTCCCCCTCCTCCCTCTCTCTCTCTCCCCTGTCTCTCTGTCTCTTCCCCCTCCTCCCTCTCACCTCTCTCCCCTGTCTGTCTCTGTCTCTCTCTGTCTCTTCCCCCTCCTCCCTCTCTCCTCTGTCTCCCCAGCAGTCTCTTCCCCCTCCTCCCTCTCTCCCCTGTCTGTCTCTCTCTGTCTCTTCCCCCTCCTCCCTCTCTCCCCTGTCTGTCTCTCTCTGTCTCTTCCCCCTCCTCCCTCTCTCCTCTCTCCCCTGTGTCTGTCTCTGTCTCCCCAGCAGTCTCTTCCCCCTCCTCCCTCTCTCCTCTGTCTCTCTCTCTCTGTCTCTTCCCCCTCCTCCCTCTCTCTCTCTCCCCTGTGTCTGTCTCTCTCTCTCTGTCTCTTCCCCCTCCTCCCTCTCTCCTCTCTCCCCTGTCTCTCTCTCTCTGTCTCTTCCCCCTCCTCCCTCTCTCTCTCTCCCCTGTGTCTGTCTCTCTCTCTCTGTCTCTTCCCCCTCCTCCCTCTCTCCTCTCTCCCCTGTCTCTCTCTGTCTCTTCCCCCTCCTCCCTCTCTCCTCTCTCCCCTGTCTCTCTCTGTCTCTTCCCCCTCCTCCCTCTCTCCTCTCTCCCCTGTCTCTCTCTGTCTCTTCCCCCTCCTCCCTCTCTCCTCTCTCCCCTCTCTCCCCTGTCTCTTCCCCCTCCTCCCTCTCTCTCTCTCCCCTGTCTGTCTCTGTCTCTCTGTGTCTCTTCCCCCTTCTCCCGCCTCCCTCCGCGCGGAGCATTGTGGGGGGTAGTGTCTCTTTCTTGGAACAGCCGCGCTCATAATCGGGCCTGGCGAGCAGTTTCAAGTCCCCCCTCGGACAACAGCCAATCAGAACATTGTGAACCTCAGACAATTTAAAGAGACAGGAAGCCTCAGCTCGCTTCTCTTAAAGGGGCAGAAGCCTCAATAGGAAAAGGTGGGGGGAAGCGGCGGCTCCAAGGAGGGAAATGCTATCCGCTGTAGGGGGAGGGAGGGTAAGTGAGCAGGGGTCTTAGTAACCCCTAGAGGAGGGTCTGTGCTGTCACTGGCAGGCAGTTGGGGTTAACCCTTTGTCATCCCTGGTGGTAATTATTACATCTTATTATATTACAGATCCTCCGCCGCACAGTGTAATGACTGTGATCTACGACAGGGCCGCGACGCGGGTCATGTGACCAACACTCACGCTGCAGGACTGTGCTGCACTGGAGCCAATGGAGGGGAATGCAACTGCAGAGCGACCCGCCGATCACCAGGGGCCTGAGGATGGTCCTGGGCCTGGCCGCTTGTAATTGGTTTCTGGATCTATAGGCAGGTCATGTGACCCCGTACGGTGCCCGCAAATATATTGTCCTAAATAATGCGAAAGGAAAGAGAAATAACGCATCATCCATCATATATCATCCATCATACGTCACCCCGTACGGTGCCCGCGTGTATATTGTCCTAAATAATGCGAAAGGAAAGAGAAATAACGCATCATCCATCATATATCATACGTCATGTGACCCTGTACGGTGCCAACATATATTGCCACAAATAATGCAAAAGGAAAGAGAAATAACGCATCATCCATCATACGTCATGTGACCCCGTACGGTGCCCGCGTGTATATTGTCCTATATAATGCAAAAGGAAAGAGAAATAACGCATCATCCATCATATATCATACGTCATGTGACCCTGTACGGTGCCAACATATATTGCCACAAATAATGCAAAAAGAAAGAGAAATGACGCATGAAGAGTAACACCATGATATATCATACCTCATATACAATCCATCTTACATCATCATATGTATGCATCAAACATGACACGTCATATATCATCAATCATAAGTCATACATCATACATCATCCATCATACACCACGCATCATCCATCATATATCATGCATCACACACCACGCATCATATATCATGCATCACACACCACGCATCATCCATCATACTTAAGGGTCCAATCAGGTTAGTGCACACCAGCTGGTGCAGACTGGAGATGTTTCCAATGGTAAATTTGCTGCATAACTGATCCCTGCCCAGATTTCTCTCACTGGTTTCTGGGTCAGTTACAGTGAGAGCGAGGGGGACGCCATATTGTATAGTGAGGGGGACGCCATATTGTGTATAGTGAGAGCAAGGGGGACGCCATATTGTATAGTGAGAGCGAGGGGGACGCCATATTGTATAGTGAGAGCGAGGGGGACGCCATATTGTATAGTGAGAGCGAGGGGGACGCCATATTGTATAGTGAGAGCAAGGGGGGCGCCATATTGTATAGTGAGAGCGAGGGGGACGCCATATTGTGTATAGTGAGAGCGAGGGGGACGCCATATTGTATAGTGAGAGCAAGGGGGGCGCCATATTGTATAGTGAGGGGGACGCCATATTGTATAGTGAGGGGGACGCCATATTGTATAGTGAGAGCGAGGGGGGCGCCATATTGTATAGTGAGAGCGAGGGGGACGCCATATTGTATAGTGAGGGGGACGCCATATTGTATAGTGAGAGCGAGAGGGACGCCATATTGTATAGTGAGGGGGACGCCATATTGTATAGTGAGAGCGAGGGGGACGCCATATTGTATAGTGAGAGTAAGGGGGGCGCCATATTGTATAGTGAGAGCAAGGGGGGCGCCATATTGTATAGTGAGAGCGAGGGGGACGCCATGTTCTATAGTGATAGCGAGGGGGACGCCGTATTGTATAGTGAGAGCAAGGGGGACGCCATATTGTATAGTGAGGGGGACGCCATATTGTATAGTGAGAGCGAGGGGGACGCCATATTGTATGGTGAGAACGAGGGGGACGCCATATTGTATAGTGAGAGCGAGGGGGACGCCATATTGTATAGTGAGAGCGAGGGGGACGCCATATTGTATAGTGAGAGTGAGGGGGACGCCATATTGTATAGCAAGAGCGAGGGGGACCCCATATTGTATAGCGAGGGGGACATCATATTGTATAGTGAGAGCGAGGGGGACGCCATGTTCTATAGTGAGAGCGAGGGGGACGCCATATTGTATAGTGAGAGCGAGGGGGGCGCCATATTGTATAGTGAGAGCGAGGGGGGCGCCATTTTGTATAGTGAGAGCGAGGGGGACGCCATGTTCTATAGTGAGAGCGAGGGGGACGCCATATTGTGTATAGTGAGAGCGAGGGGGACGCCATATTGTATAGTGAGAGCGAGGGGGACGCCATATTGTATAGTGAGAGCGAGGGGGACGCCATATTGTATAGTGAGAGCGAGGGGGACGCCATATTGTATAGTGAGAGCGAGGGGGGCGCCATATTGTGTATAGTGAGAGCGAGGGGGACGCGGCCGCCATATTGTGTATAGTGAGAGCGAGGGGGACGCCATATTGTATAGTGAGAGCGAGGGGGACATCATATTGTATAGTGAGAGCGAGGGGGACGCCATATTGTGTATAGTGAGAGCGAGGGGGACGCCATATTGTATAGTGAGAGCGAGGGGGACGCCATATTGTATAGTGAGAGCAAGGGGGACGCCATATTGTGTATAGTGAGAGCGAGGGGGACGCCATATTGTATAGTGAGAGCGAGGGGGACACCATATTGTGTATAGTGAGAGCGAGGGGGACGCCATATTGTATATTGAGAGCGAGGGGGACGCCATATTGTATATTGAGAGCAAGGGGGACGCCATATTGTATAGTGAGAGCGAGGGGGACGCCATATTGTATAGTGAGGGGGACGCCATATTGTATAGTGAGAGCGAGGGGGACGCCATGTTCTATAGTGAGAGCGAGGGAGACGCCATATTGTATAGTGAGAACGAGGGGGACGCCATATTGTATAGTGAGAGCGAGGGGGGCGCCATATTGTATAGTGAGAGCGAGGGGGGCGCCATATTGTATAGTAGTAGCGAGGGGGACGCCATATTGTATAGTGAGAGCGAGGGGGACGCCATATTGTATAGTAGTAGCGAGGGGGACGCCATATTGTATAGTGAGAGCGAGGGGGACGCCATATTGTATAGTAGTAGCGAGGGGGACGCCATATTGTATAGTGAGAGCGAGGGGGACGCCATATTGTATAGTAGTAGCGAGGGGGACGCCATATTGTATAGTGAGAGCGAGGTGGACGCCATATTGTATAGTGAGAGCGAGGGGGACGCCATATTGTGTATAGTGAGAGCGAGGGGGGCGCCATATTGTATAGTGAGAGCGAGGGGGACGCCATATTGTATAGTGAGAGCGAGGGATACGCCATATTGTATAGTGAGAGCGAGGGGGGCGCCATATGGTGTATAGTGAGAGCGAGGGGGGCGCCATATTGTATAGCGAGGGGGACGCCATATTGTATAGTGAGAGCGAGGGGGACGCCATATTGTATAGTGAGAGCGAGGGGGACGCCATATTGTATAGTGAGAGCGAGGGGGACGCCATATTGTATAGTGAGAGCGAGGGGGGCGCCATATTGTATAGTGAGAGCGAGGGGGACATCATATTGTATAGTGAGAGCAAGGGGGGCGCCATATTGTATAGTGAGAGCGAGGGGGACGCCATATTGTGTATAGTGAGAGCGAGAGGGACGCCATATTGTATAGTGAGAGCGAGGGGGACGCCATATTGTGTATAGTGAGAGCAAGAGGGACGCCATATTGTATAGTGAGAGCGAGGGGGACGCCATATTGTGTATAGTGAGAGCGAGGGGGACGCCATATTGTATAGTGAGAGCGAGGGGGACGCCATATTGTATAGTGAGAGCGAGGGGGGCGCCATATTGTATAGTGAGAGCGAGGGGGGCGCCATATTGTATAGTGAGAGCGAGGGGGACGCCATATTGTATAGTGAGAGCGAGGGGGGCGCCATATTGTATAGTGAGAGCGAGGGGGATGCCATATTGTGTATAGTGAGAGCGAGGGGGACGCCATATTGTGTATAGTGAGAGCGAGGGGGGCGCCATATTGTATAGCGAGGGGGACGCCATGTTCTATAGTGAGAGCGAGGGGGACGCCATATTGTATAGTGAGAGCGAGGGGGACGCCATATTGTATAGTGAGAGCGAGGGGGACGCCATATTGTATAGTGAGAGCGAGGGGGACGCCATATTGTATAGCAAGAGTAAGGGATACGCCATATTGTATAGTGAGAGCGAGGGGGACATCATATTGTATAGTGAGAGCGAGGGGGACGCCATATTGTATAGTGAGAGCGAGGGGGACGCCATATTGTATAGTGAGAGCGAGGGAGACGCCATATTGTATAGTGAGAGCGAGGGGGGCGCCATTTTGTGTAGTGAGAGCGAGGGGGGCACCATTTTGTGTAGTGAGAGCGAGAGGGATGCCATATTGTATAGCGAGAGCGAGGGGGACACCATATTGTATAGCGAGAGCGAGGGGGACGCCATATTGTATAGCAAGAGCGAGGAGGACGCCATATTGTATAGCGAGATCGAGGGGGACGCCATATTGTATAGCGAGAGCGAGGGGGACGCCATATTGTATAGTGAGAGCGAGGGAGACGCCATTTTGTGTAGTGAGAGCGAGGGGGGCGCCATTTTGTGTAGTGAGAGCGAGGGGGATGCCATATTGTATAGCGAGAGCGAGGGGGACGCCATATTGTATAGTGAGAGCGAGGGGGACGCCATATTGTATAGCAAGAGCGAGGAGGACGCCATATTGTATAGCGAGAGCGAGGGGGACGCCATATTGTATAGCGAGATCGAGGGGGACGCCATATTGTATAGCGAGAGCGAGGGGGACGCGGCTGCCATATTGCAGCGGAGTGTATGAAACCCTGAGTCTCTCATCTTGGACGACTAGACCCCTCCCCCAAAATAATGGCGTATTATACTGGACGATTTTTGTTTGAAAAATTGTTAGATCATTCGGATTAAAGGCCCTATTTCACGGAACGATTGTTGGCCGTATCCGGCTGATATCGGCCGTTACGGCCAATAATCGTCCTGTGGAATAGGAGGCAACGATCAGCTGACATCGTTCATGTTGGCTGATCGTTGAAGCCACTCCGTGTAATAGAAGGCCGCAGACCGCCGCTATATCCTATGGGCCGCCCGGACGATCAGTGATCACCTGGGCAGCGTCTCCCCCCGCACCTCCCTGCGGCCTCTCCCGCAGTCACCTGCTCGCTGCCGCCGCGTGCAATGGCGAGAAATCATTGATCGATTGATAGAATCTCAACCTATTTTCATCGCTGATCGTTCACAAATTGTTTGGAGTAATAACGCGTCCTCTGGACGTTCCCTGGTCTATCAGCCAGAAAAGGACGAGCGCAGAGCGCAAGAACGTCCATAGGACGCGCTCATCGTCCTGTGTAATAGGGTGAACGATTTAAAGGGATTGTCCAGTGCTACAAAAACATGGCCACCTTCGTTCGGAGACAACACGACTCTTGTCTCCAGTTCAGGTGCGGTTTGCAATTAAGCTCTATTTACTTCAATGGAACTGAGTTTCAAAACCCCTCCCAAACTGGAGACAACAGTAGGGGGAAAGTGGCCATGTTTTTGTAGTGCTGGATTACCCCTTTAAGATCATTCGGTATAGCCATCGCGTGAGATCGTTAATTGCCGATAATCGGCCCGTGTAATCCCACCCTGAGACAAAAGGCTGTGTGCAATGCTGGATCTCCCCTGTGGTGGCGCTGCAGAGAAACTGATCACTAGAGATCCCAACAGGGATCAGCATATAGTCCCCATAATACCAACAGGGATCATCACTGGCGTAAACCCCCTTTAACTTGCACTGGAGAATGACAGCTGGAATCTGATTGGTTGCTGGGTCGGAGCCTTCGCTCATTGCATCATTTTGTGTAATTTAAAGGGCGAGATTTATCAAACATGGTGTAAAGTGACACTGGCTCAGTCGCCCCCGGCAACCAATCAGATTCCACCTCTCATTCCTCACAGACTCTTTGGAGAATGAAAGGGGGAATCTGATTGGTTGCTAGGGGCGACTGAGCCAGTCTCGCTTTACACCATGTTTGATAAATCTCCCCAATCATGTTTTACTGAGAGACAAGAGTTAGGGTCCATTTTGGATTATCTGCCAAAGATTTGAAGCCAAAGCCAGGAATAGACTATAAACAGAGATCAGGTCATAAAGGAAAGCTTGAGATTTTTCCTCTTTTCGGATCCATTTCTGGCTTTGGCTTCGAATCTTTGTCAGATAATCTTTCTGTGTAAATGGACCTTACCATGAAACAAATGAGATAGAGATAGAGGAGGCGGATAGAGGAGTCCACTGGAGAAGAGGTAGAGGAGGCGGATAGAGGAGGCCACTGGAGATGAGGTAGAGGAGGCAGATAGAGGAGGCCACTGGAGAAGAGGTAAAGGAGGCGGATAGAGGAGGCGGATAGAGGAGGCCAATGGAGAAGAGGTAGAGGAGGCGGATAGAGGAGGCCAATGGAGAAGAGGTAGAGGAGGCGGATAGAGGAGGCCACTGGAGAAGAGGTAGAGGAGGCGGATAGAGGAGGCCACTGGAGAAGAGGTAGAGGAGGCGGATAGAGGAGGCCACTGGAGAAGAGGTAGAGGAGGCGGATAGAGGAGGCCAATGGAGAAGAGGTAGAGGAGGCGGATAGAAAAGGCCACTGGAGAAGAGGTAGAGGAGGCGGATAGAGAAGGCTACTGGAGAAGAGGTAGAGGAGGCGGATAGAGGAGGCCACTGGAGAAGAGGTAGAGGAGGCGGATAGAGGAGGCCACTGGAGAAGAGGTAGAGGAGGCGGACAGAGGAGGCCACTGGAGAAGAGATAGAGGAGGCCACTGGAGAAGAGGTAGAGGAGGCGGAAAGAGGAGGCCAATGGAGAAGAAGTAGAAGAGGCAAATAGAGGAGGCCACTGGAGAAGAGGTAGAGGAGGCCACTGTAAAAGAGGTAGAGGAGGCGGATAGAGGAGGCCAATGGAGAAGAGGTAGAGGAGGCCACTGGAGAAGAGGTAGAGGAGGCAGATAGAGGAGGCCACTGGAGAAGAGGTAGAGGAGGCCACTGGAGAAGAGGTAGAGGAGGCGGATAGAAAAGCCACTGGAGAAGAGGTAGAGGAGGCGGATAGAGAAGGCTACTGGAGAAGAGGTAGAGGAGGCGGATAGAGGAGGCCACTGGAGAAGAGGTAGAAGGAGCAGATAGAGGAGGCCACTGGAGAAGAGGTAGAGGAGGCGGATAGAGGAGGCCACTGGAGAAGAGATAGTGGAGGCCACTGGAGAAGAGGTAGAGGATGCGGATAGAGGAGGCCACTGGAGAAGAGGTAGAGGAGGCGGATAGAGGAGGCCACTGGAGAAGAAGTAAAGGAGGCGGATAGAGAAGGCCACTGGAGAAGAGGTAGAGGAGGCGGATAGAGGAGGCGGATAGAGGAGGCCAATGGAGAAGAGGTAGAGGAGGCGGATAGAGGAGGCCACTGGAGAAGAGGTAGAGGAGGCGGATAGAGAAGGCCACTGGAGAAGAGGTAGAGGAGGCGGATAGAGGAGGCCACTGCAGAAGAGGTAGAGGAGGCGGATAGAGGAGGCCAATGGAGAAGAGGAAGAGGAGGTGGATAGAGGAGGCCACTGGAAAAGAGGTAGAGGAGGCGGATAGAGGAGGCCACTGGAAAAGAGGTAGAGGAGGCGGATAGAGGAGGCCACTGCAGAAGAGGTAGAGGAGGCGGATAGACGAGGCCACTGGAGAAGAAGTAGAGGAGGCAGATAGAGGAGGCCACTGGAGAAGAGGTAGAGGAGGCGGATAGAGAAGGCCACTGGAGAAGAGGTAGAGGAGGCGGATAGAGAAGGCTACTGGAGAAGAGGTAGAGGAGGCGGATAGAGAAGGCTACTGGAGAAGAGGTAGAGGGAGCAGATAGAGGAGGCCACTGGAGAAGAGGTAGAGGAGGCGGATAGAGGAGGCCACTGGAGAAGAGGTAGAAGAGGCAGATAGAGGAGGCCACTGGAGAAGAGGTAGAGGAGGCCACTGCAAAAGAGGTAGAGGAGGCGGATAGAGGAGGCCACTGGAGAAGAGGTAGAGGAGGCGGATAGAGAAGGCCACTGAAGAAGAGGTAGAGGAGGCGGATAGAGAAGGCGACTGGAGAAGAGGTAGAGGAGGCGGATAGAGGAGGCCACTGGAGAAGAGGTAGAGGAGGCGGATAGAGGAGGCCACTGGAGAAGAGGTAGAGGAGGTGGATAGAGAAGGCCACTGGAGAAGAGGTAGAGGAGGTGGATAGAGAAGGCCACTAGAGAAGAGGTAGAGGAGGCGGATAGAGGAGGCCACTGGAGAAGAGGTAGAGGAGGCAGATAGAGGAGGCCACTGCAAAAGAGGTAGAGGAGGCCACTGGAGAAGACAGAGAGGAGGCCACTGGAGAAGAGAAAGAGGAGGCCACCGGAGAAGAGGTAGAGGAGGCCACTGCAGAAGAGATAAAGGAGTCAGATAGAGGAGGCCAATGCAGAAGAGGTAGAGGAGGCCACCGGAGAAGAGGTAGAGGAGGATATGAGGGCCGATCTGCCGCTGTATCCTGATATAATAGGAGGGTCCAACTGCAACAGGATGAGAGAGTAGTTTCTTCTAGGAAGCAGCCCCTCACTTTTCCCGTATTGTGTAGTTGGGATAGAGAGTGGATTACGTGGATGACGTGCCTCTGTTCTCGCCTGTCATTGGCCGCCCCAGCGGTCAGACCCCACCCATTGCCTTGTTGGGGTAACATCTTGGGATATCCCCTTTAAGGGGCCCGTATAGCGTTCTAGCCATACAGGGATAGTGAGCTGCATGAGAGGACTACAAGTGTCAGGATAGCCCCGGCTGGTATACAGTGCACGGCGGATACACGGGGGATATAACTATATACAGGGGGGGTGGAATCGCAATATAAAGGGAAAATCAGGAATAGAGGGGGACACATACACAGAGGGGGGCACATACACAGAGGGGAGCACATACACAGAGGGGACACATACACAGAAGGGGACACATACACAGAGGGGAGAACATACACAGAGGGGGCACGTACACAGAGGGGAGCACATACACAGAGGGGGGCACATACACAGAGGGGACACATACACAGAAGGGGACACATACACAGAGGGGACACATACACAGAGGGGGACACATACACAGAGGTGGCACATACACAGAGGGGACACATACACAGAAGGGGACACATACACAGAGGGGACACATACACAGAGGGGACACATACACAGAAGGGGACACATACACAGAGGGGACACATACACAGAGGGGGGCACATACACAGAGGGGACACATACACAGAGGGGGCACATACACAGAGGGGGGCACATACACAGAGGGGGGCACATACACAGAGGGGGCACATACACAGAGGGGGCAAATACACAGAAGGGGACACATACACAGAGGGGACACATACACAGAGGGGGGCACATACACAGAGGGGACACATACACAGAGGGGAGCACCTACACAGAGGGGGGCACATACACAGAGGGGGGCACATACACAGAGGGGACACATACACAGAGGGGACACATACACAGAGGGGACACATACACAGAGGGGGGCACATACACAGAGGGGAGCACATACACAGAGGGGACACATACACAGAGGGGACACATACACAGAGGGGGGCACATACACAGAGGGGAGCACATACACAGAGGGGGGCACATACACAGAGCGGGGCACATACACAGAGGGGGCACATACACAGAGGGGGCACATACACAGAGGGGAGCACATACACAGAGGGGAGCACATACACAGAGGGGGGCACATACACAGAGGGGAGCACATACACAGAGGGGGGCACATACACAGAGGGGGCACATACACAGAGGGGGGCACATACACAGAGGGGAGCACATACACAGAGGGGGCACATACACAGAGGGGAGCACATACACAGGTGGCACATACACAGAGGGGGCACATACACAGAGGGAAGCACATACACAGAGGGAAGCACATACACAGAGGGGGGCACATACACAGAAGGGACACATACACAGAGGGGGGCACATACATAGAGGGGGGCACATACACAGAGGGGACACATACACAGAGGGGGGCACATACACAAAGGGGGTAAATACACAGAGGGGGGCACATACACAGAGGGGACACATACACATAGGGGGGGCACATACACAGAGGGGGCACATTCACAGAGGGGGGCACATACACAGAAGGGGGCACATACAAAGAGGGGGGCACATACACTCAGGGGAGCACATACACAGAGGGGAGCACATACACAGAGGGGGGAAATGCAAAGAGGGGGCACATACACAGAAGGGGGCACATACACAGAGGGGGCAAATACACAGAGGGGGCACATACACAGAGGGGGAAATACACAGAAGGGGGCACATACACAGAAGGGGGCACATACACAGAGGGGGCACATACACAGAGGGGGAAATATACAGAGGGGGCACATACACAGAAGGGGGCACATACACAGAAGGGGGCACATACACAGAGGGGGCACATACACAGAGGGGGAAATATACAGAGGGGGCACATACACAGAGGGGGGCACATACACAGAGGGGGGCACATACACAGAGGGGGGCACATACACAGAGGGGACACATACACAGAGGGGGGCACATACACAGAGGGGAGCACATACACAGAAGGGGACACATACACAGAGGGGACACATACACAGAGGGGGGCACATACACAGAGGGGGGCACATACACAGAGGGGACACATACACAGAGGGGAGCACATACACAGAAGGGGACACATACACAGAGGGGACACATACACAGAGGGGGGCACATACACAGAGGGGAGCACATACACAGAAGGGGACACATACACAGAGGGGACACATACACAGAGGGGGGCACATACACAGAGGGGGGCACATACACAGAGGGGACACATACACAGAGGGGGACACATACACAGAGGATGGCACATACACAGAGGGGACACATACACAGAGGGGAGCACATACACAGAAGGGGACACATACACAGAGGGGACACATACACAGAGGGGGGCACATACACAGAGGGGAGCACATACACAGAAGGGGACACATACACAGAGGGGACACATACACAGAGGGGGGCACATACACAGAGGGGGGCACATACACAGAGGGGACACATACACAGAGGGGGACACATACACAGAGGGGGGCACATACACAGAGGGGGCACATACACAGAGGGGGGCACATACACAGAGGGGAGCACATACACAGAGGTGGCACATACACAGGAGGGGGGCACATACACAGAGGGGGGCACATACACAGAAGGGACACATACACAGAGGGGGGCACATACATAGAGGGGGGCACATACACAGAGGGGACACATACACAGAGGGGGGCACATACACAAAGGGGGTAAATACACAGAGGGGGGCACATACACAGAGGGGACACATACACATAGGGGGGGCACATACACAGAGGGGGCACATTCACAGAGGGGGGCACATACACAGAAGGGGGCACATACAAAGAGGGGGGCACATACACTCAGGGGAGCACATACACAGAGGGGAGCACATACACAGAGGGGGGAAATGCAAAGAGGGGGCACATACACAGAAGGGGGCACATACACAGAGGGGGCAAATACACAGAGGGGGGCACATACACAGAGGGGGAAATACACAGAAGGGGGCACATACACAGAAGGGGGCACATACACAGAGGGGGCACATACACAGAGGGGGAAATATACAGAGGGGGGCACATACACAGAAGGGGGCACATACACAGAAGGGGGCACATACACAGAGGGGGCACATACACAGAGGGGGAAATATACAGAGGGGGCACATACACAGAGGGGGGCACATACACAGAGGGGGGCACATACACAGAGGGGGGGCACATACACAGAGGGGACACATACACAGAGGGGGGCACATACACAGAGGGGAGCACATACACAGAAGGGGACACATACACAGAGGGGACACATACACAGAGGGGGGCACATACACAGAGGGGGGCACATACACAGAGGGGACACATACACAGAGGGGAGCACATACACAGAAGGGGACACATACACAGAGGGGACACATACACAGAGGGGGGCACATACACAGAGGGGAGCACATACACAGAAGGGGACACATACACAGAGGGGACACATACACAGAGGGGGGCACATACACAGAGGGGGGCACATACACAGAGGGGACACATACACAGAGGGGGACACATACACAGAGGATGGCACATACACAGAGGGGACACATACACAGAGGGGAGCACATACACAGAAGGGGACACATACACAGAGGGGACACATACACAGAGGGGGGCACATACACAGAGGGGAGCACATACACAGAAGGGGACACATACACAGAGGGGACACATACACAGAGGGGGGCACATACACAGAGGGGGGCACATACACAGAGGGGACACATACACAGAGGGGGACACATACACAGAGGGGGGCACATACACAGAGGGGGGCACATACACAGAGGGGGGCACATACACAGAGGGGAGCACATACACAGAGGTGGCACATACACAGGAGGGGGGCACATACACAGAGGGGACACATACACAGAGGGGGGCACATACACAGAGGGGACACATACACAGAGGGGGGCACATACACAGAGGGGGCACATACACAGAGGGGGCACATTCACAGAGGGGAGCACATACACAGAGGGGACACATACACAGAGGGGGGCACATACACAAAGGGGGGTAAATACACAGAGGGGGGCACATACACAGAGGGGGCACATACACAGAGGGGGGAAATACACAGAGGGGGGAAATACACAGAGGGGGGCACATACACAGAAGGGGGCACATACATAGAGGGGGGCACATACAGAGGGGGGCACATACACAAAGGGGGTAAATACACAGAGGGGGGCACATACACAGAGGGGACACATACACAGAGGGGGGGCACATACACAGAGGGGGCACATTCACAGAGGGGGGCACATACACAGAAGGGGGCACATACACAGAGGGGGCACATACACAGAGGGGAGCACATACACAGAGGGGAGCACATACAAAGAGGGGGGCACATACACAGAGGGGGGAAATACACAGAGGGGGGCACATACACAGAGGGGAGCACATACACAGAGGGGAGCACATACACAGAGGGGACACATACACAGAGGGGGGCACATACACAGAGGGGAGCACATACACAGAGGGGAGCACATACAAAGAGGGGGGCACATACACAGAGGGGGGAAATACACAGAGGGGGGCACATACACAGTGGGGGCACATACACAGAGGGGGGCACATACACAGAAGGGGGCACATACAAAGAGGGGGGCACATACACAGAGGGGGCACATACAAAGAGGGGGGCACATACACAGAGGGGGGAAATACACAGAGGGGGGCACATACACAGAGGGGGCACATACACTCAGGGGAGCACATACACAGAGGGGGGAAATGCAAAGAGGGGGCACATACACAGAGGGGGCACATACACAGAGGGGAAATATACAGAGGGGGGCACATACACAGAAGGGGGCACATACACAGAAGGGGCACATACACAGAGGGGACCACATACCAAGAGGGGGGCACATACACATACCCCTCTGTGTATGTGCTCCCCTCTGTGTATGTGCCCCCCTCTGTGTATGTTCTCCCCTCTGTGTATGTGTCCCCTCTCTGTGTATGTGCCTCCTCTGTGGAGAACATACACAGAGGGGGGCACATACACAGAGGGGAGCACATACACAGAGGGGACACATACACAGAGGGGACACATACACAGAGGGGACACATACACAGAAGGGGACACATACACAGAGGGGGGCACATACACAGAGGGGGGCACATACACAGAGGGGGGCACATACACAGAGGGGGGCACATACACAGAGGGGGCACATACACAGAGGGGGGCACATACACAGAGGGGGGCACATACACAGAGGGGACACATACACAGAGGGGAGCACATACACAGAGGTGGCACATACACAGGAGGGGGGCACATACACAGAGGGAAGCACATACACAGAGGGGACACATACACAGAGGGGAGCACATACACAGAGGGGGGAAATGCAAAGAGGGGACACATACACAGAGGGGGCACATACACAGAGGGGGGCACATACACAGAGGGGAGCACATACACAGAGGGGACACATACACAGAAGGGGACACATACACAGAGGGGAGAACATACACAGAGGGGGGCACATACACAGAGGGGGGCACATACACAGAGGGGAGCACATACACAGAGGGGACACATACACAGAGGGGGCACATACACAGAGGGGGGCACATACACAGAGAGGAGCACATACACAGAGGGGGGAAATACACAGAGGGGGGCACATACACAGTGGGGGCACATACACAGAGGGGGGCACATACACAGAGGGGGGCACATACACAGAGGGGGGCACATACACAGAGGGGACACATACACAGAGGGGGGCACATACACAGAGGGGGCACATACACAGAGGGGACACATACACAGAGGGGGGCACATACACAGAGGGGGCACATACACAGAGGGGACACATACACAGAGGGGGGCACATACACAGAGGGGGGCACATACACAGAGGATGGCACATACACAGAGTGGGGCACATACACAGAGGGGACACATACACAGAGGGGGCACATACACAGAGGGGGGAAATACACAGAGGGGGGCACATACACAGAAGGGGGCACATACACAGTGGGGGCACATACACAGAGGGGGGCACATACACAGAGGGGGTACATACACAGAGGGGGGCACATACACAGAGGGGGGCACATACACAGAGGGGGCACATACACAGAGGTGGCACATACACAGAGGGGGCACATACACAGAGGATGGCACATACACAAAGGGGGGCACATACACAGAGGGGACACACACACAGAGGGGCATTGTGGGGTATGAAGACACTGGGTGGGCACATAGAGGGGGGCACATACCCTCAGCACCCCCTGCACGGGGTGGGCACATAGAGGGGGGCACATACTCCCAGCACCCCCTGCACGGGGTGGGCACATAGAGGGGGGCACATACCCCCAGCACCCCCTGCACGGGGTGGGCACACAGAGGGGGGCACATACCCCCAGCACCCCTGCACGGGGTGGGCACATAGAGGGGGCACATACCCCCAGCACCCTCCTGCACGGGGTGGGCACATAGAGGGGGCACATACCCCCAGCACCCCCTGCACGGGGTGGGCACATAGAGGGGGGCACATACCCCCAGCACCCCCTGCACGGGGTGGGCACATAGAGGGGGGCACATACCCCCAGCACCCCCTGCACGGGGTGGGCACATAGAGGGGGCACATAGAGGGGGCACATACCCCCGGCACCCTCCTGCACAGGGTGGGCACATAGAGGGGCACACAGAGGGGGGCACATACCCCCGGCACCCTCCTACACGGGGTGGGCACATAGAGGGGGCACATACCCCCAGCACCCTCCGGCACGGGGTGGGCACATAGACGGGGCACATACCCCCAGCAGCCTCCTGCACTGGGTGGGCACATAGAGGGGGGCACATACCCCCGGCACCCTCCTGCATGGGGTGGGCACATAGAGGGGCACACAGAGGGGGCACATACCCCCAGCAGCCTCCTACACGGGGTGGGCACATAGAGGGGCACATACCCCCAGCACCCCCTGCACGGGGTGGGCACATAGAGGGGCACATAGAGGGGGGCACATACCCCCGGCACCCTCCTGCATGGGGTGGGCACATAGAGGGGCACACAGAGGGGGCACATACCCCCAGCAGCCTCCTACACGGGGTGGGCACATAGAGGGGCACATACCCCCGACACCCTCCTGCATGGGGTGGGCACATAGAGGGGCACATAGAGGGGGGCACATACCCCCAGCACCCCATGCACGGGGTGGGCACATAGAGGGGCCCCATACCCCCAGCACCCTCCTGCACTGGGTGGGCACATACCCCCAGCACCCCATGCACGGGGTGGGCACATAGAGGGGGCACATACCCCCGGCACCCTCCTGCACTGGGTGGGCACACAGAGGGGGCACATAGAGGGGGCACATAGAGGGGCACACAGAGGGGGGCACATACCCCCAGCACCCCATGCACGGGGTGGGCACATAGAGGGGCACATAGAGGGGGCACATACCCCCGGCACCCTCCTGCACGGGGTGGGCACATAGAGGGGGCACATACCCCCGGCACCCTCCTGCACTGGGTGGGCACATACCCCCGGCACCCTCCTGCACTGGGTGGGCACATACCCCCGGCACCCTCCTGCACTGGGTGGGCACATACCCCCGGCACCCTCCTGCACGGGGTGGGCACACAGAGGGGCACATACCCCCGGCACCCTCCGGCACGGGGTGGGCACACAGAGGGGCACATACCCCCGGCACCCTCCGGCACGGGGTGGGCACACAGAGGGGCACATACCCCCGGCACCCTCCTGCACTGGGTGGGCACACAGAGGGGGCACATACCCCCGGCACCCTCCGGCACGGCTGATGGCTGGCACACAAAGCCTGGTACACACAATGGGGGATCGCGCAGAGTGCACACAGGGGACGGCTCCCCCTCCCTCATTGGCCGGCCGGGTGGGTGAGGGGCAGCGGAAGGTCCGGGCTCCTCCCCCTCCAGGACACGTTCTCCTCACATACACACACAGCGCATGCAGCAGCAGCAGACGGGGGAGACCTGGGCCACAGGAGATGGGGCCGGGGGTGACGAGCAGCACAGCCCGGGACTGAGTGCACCTGAGCCGCCTACAGCCGACACATAGACCGCCGCCTCCTCCTCACCGCCCTCCAGCCTCGTACACACCGGACGCCGCTGCCGCACAGGAACCGCCAGCCCCGCGCTCCTCCTCCCGGACCGGGACTCCTCTCCGGGGGTCGCTAGGCCGCCGCGGCCGCTCCTCGTCATGTTCGCCAAGGGGAAAGGATCCGCGGTGCCGTCAGACGGGCAGGCCCGGGAGAAGTAAGTGCGGCCTGGGCTCATTGTGCTGCCCCACAAGCTGCGGTACCGCACAAGCTGCCCGTGTCCCTGCGGTACCGCACCCCCCCCTTATATAACCCTGTGATTGTCTGCATGTACCCCTATAATGGGCTCTGCTACCCCTGTATACTGCCCCTATTCATGTGCACCCCAATAACTATCTGCCCCCTGGATCTCTAAACACCAGGACCTGCTAACCCATGGACCCTCATTTCAATTTGCCCCTGTAGTAATGTCTGTACCCCAATGTGATGGCTCCTGCACCCCAAGTGTTGTGCCCCAGTCTATTCCCCCAGCAGTGTATACTGTGAGCCCCCTTTAACCTCTGCCCCCCCCCTATATCTGTCTGTACCCCCTCACAATCTGCCTTCTGACCCCCCCCCCCTAACCTGTATGGTGTACCCCCTCCCCATTCTGCCCTCTGACCCCCCCCTAACCTGTATGGTGTACCCCCTCCCCATTCTGCCCTCTGACCCCCCCCCTAACCTGTATGGTGTACCCCCTCCCCATTCTGCCCTCTGACCCCCCCCCCCCTAACCTGTATGGTGTACCCCCTCCCCATTCTGCCCTCTGACCCCCCCCCTAACCTGTATGGTGTACCCCCTCCCCATTCTGCCCTCTGCCCCCCCCCCCTAACCTGTATGATGTACCCCCTCACAATCTGCCCTCTGACCCCCCCCCCCTAACCTGTATGGTGTACCCCCTCACAATCTGCCCTCTGACCCCCCCCCCTAACCTGTATGGTGTACCCCCTCACAATCTGCCCTCTGACCCCCCCCCTAACCTGTATGGTGTACCCCCTCCCCATTCTGCCCTCTGACCCCCCCCTAACCTGTATGGTGTACCCCCTCCCCATTCTGCCCTCTGACCCCCCCCTAACCTGTATGGTGTACCCCCTCCCCATTCTGCCCTCTGACCCCCCCCCAACCTGTATGGTGTACCCCCTCCCCATTCTGCCCTCTGACCCCCCCTAACCTGTATGGTGTACCCCCTCCCCATTCTGCCCTCTGACCCCCCCCCCCAACCTGTATGGTGTACCCCCTCCCCATTCTGCCCTCTGACCCCCCCCCCAACCTGTATGGTGTACCCCCTCCCCATTCTGCCCTCTGACCCCCCCCCCCCTAACCTGTATGGTGTACCCCCTCCCCATTCTGCCCTCTGACCCCCCCCCCTAACCTGTATGGTGTACCCCCTCCCCATTCTGCCCTCTGACCCCCCCCCCCTAACCTGTATGGTGTACCCCCTCCACATTCTGCCCTCTGACCCCCCCCAACCTGTATGGTGTACCCCCTCCACATTCAGCCCTCTAACCCCCCCCCTAACCTGTATGATGTACCCCCTCCCCATTCTGCCCTCTGACCCCCGCCCCCCAAACCTGTATGGTGTACCCCCTCCCCATTCTGCCCTCTGACCCCCCCCCTAACCTGTATGATGTACCCCCTCCCCATTCTGCCCTCTGACCCCCCCCCCCAAACCTGTATGGTGTACTCCCTCCCCATTCTGCCCTCTGACCCTTTATACCCTCCCCCGCCATCTATCCGCTTTCCCCTCCCCCTCAGATATTTGTTATATAAATTATTTGTTACTTATTATATAAAATGTTGGACAGCAGCAGAATTGTACCAGCAGCTCCGGAGTTGTGCCGGACCCCGGTAGTTGTGCCGGACCCCGTTAGTTGTGCCGGACCCCGGTAGTTGTGCCGGACCCCGTTAGTTGTGCCGGACCCCGTTAGTTGTGCCGGACCCCGTTAGTTGTGCCGGACCCCGTTAGTTGTGCCGGACCCCGTTAGTTGTGCCGGACCCCGTTAGTTGTGCCGGACCCCGGTAATGCCCCCTCTCGGTGACGTCACCCTCCTATGCCCGTGTCTACATGTGACCCATCTGCCCTGACTGGTGGCTCCTCCTGGCACACACTCCGCTGCTTCTCCACCTATTTCACAGAGCCGGAGCTTCTCCCCCCCCCCCCCCCCCGTCATGTGCTCCATGTTGTCGTCCTGCTGCGGGGGGGCACACTCCTCTACCACACCTGGCACTGACTTATACTGTGTTACCTAACCCTACCGCATTCATCATCTGTGTGCCCCTTATATAGTAGTGATACCACCTGTATATGTGCCACCTGTATATATGCCCCCCTTATATAGTATGATACCACCTGTATATGTGCCCCCACTTATATAGTATGATGCCACCTGTATATGTGCCCCCCTTATATAGTATGATGCCACCTGTATATGTGCCTCCTTATATAGCAGTGATACCACCTGTATATGTGCCCCCCTTATATAGTAGTGATGCCACCTGTATATATGCCCCCTTATATAGGATGATACCACCTGTATATGTGCCCCCCTTATATAGTAGTGATGTCACCTGTATATGTGCCCCCCTTATATAGTATGATGCCACCTGTATATGTGCCCCCTTATATAGTATGATGCCACCTGTATATGTGCCCCCCCTTATATAATAGTGATGCCACCTGTATATGTGCCTCCTTATATAGCAGTGATACCACCTGTATATGTGCCCCCCTTATATAGTAGTGATACCACCTGTATATGTGCCCCCCTTATATAGGATGATACCACCTGTATATGTGCCCCCCTTATATAGTATGATGCCACCTGTATATGTGCCCCCTTATATAGTAGTGATACCACCTGTATATGTGCCCCCCCTTATATAATAGTGATGCCACCTGTATATGTGCCCCCCTTATATAGTAGTGATACCACCTGTATATGTGCCCCCCTTATATAGTAGTGATACCACCTGTGTATATACCCCCCTTATATAGTATGATACCACCTGTATATATGCCCCCCTTATATAGTATGATGCCACCTGTATATGTACCCCCTTATATAGTAGTGATACCACCTGTATATGTGCCCCCCTTATATAGTAGTGATACCACCTGTATATGTGCCCCCCTTATATAGTAGTGATACCACCTGTATATGTGCCCCCCTTATATAGTAGTGATACCACCTGTATATGTACCCCCTTATATAGTAGTGATACCACCTGTATATGTACCCCCTTATATAGTAGTGATACCACCTGTATATGTACCCCCTTATATAGTAGTGATACCACCTGTATATGTACCCCCTTATATAGTAGTGATACCACCTGTATATGTGCCCCCCTTATATAGTAGTGATACCACCTGTATATGTACCCCCTTATATAGTAGTGATACCACCTGTATATGTGCCCCCATTATATAGTAGTGATGCCACCTGTATATATGCCCCCATTATATAGTAGTGATGCCACCTGTATATGTGCCACCTGTATATGTGCCCCCTTATACAATAGTGATACCACCTGTATATGATGCCACCTGTATATGTGCCCCCCTTCTATAGTAGTGATGCCACCTGTACATGTGCCCCCTTATATAATAGTGATGCCACCTGTATATGCTCTTACTCCTGTGCCCGGCTGGTATGTGGTGCCCCTTTGTATACCGCTCACCTCTATCCTGTATACTCTGCTACATGGACGTATAAAGTTTTATTGTAGAATATTTTCTTACCCGGTTATTGGATGTGACGTGTATCCCGCCGCACCCCCCGCTCTGGAGACCGGATCTGCTCCAGTGTTTTGGTCCCTGGGCTGTCTCTTTCGCTCTCGCTCTTTTTCGCTGTCTCTTTCTCTCTCTTTGGCTGTCTGGCGCTCTCGCTCCCCAAGTTGTGAGGCCACCATTGAGTTGCAGGGTCTTTCCTGGGATTCTCCTCCTCTCTCCGTACTGTGAGGGATGAGTGATTGGTGGGCTCTGATTTGTGGATCGGCCTTAATCAATATTACAGTTAACTGGACATGTAACCTCGATAACGATGATTGAATGATAATGACACGCCCCTCTTGTAAGCCACACCCACTTGGCAGTGCCAAACTGGCCAAAAGAACAATCGTCACCAGATCAGGTCACTTAACCAAAGCCGTAGTCGGTAAGGTTTTTTTTTTTTTTTAAGGTTTATCACCCGCCCTTGTCTGACTGCCGGGATCATGGATGCGGGGTCCCCCTTTAGGAGCCGTCACATAGCAAGTAAATAGAACAGCCTTGTGCAGGCGGGACCCCCATTAATTCACATAGGGAGACACAGGACCCCTCTTGTCGGTGGCGTCTCAGCGGTCGGACCCCACTAATCCGGTTCCTGAGGACGGCTTATAATCTTGGCTCTTATAAAGATACCATATTGTTGGTTGATTCCCTGCCCCTCCGGAGCTGTCAGCAGACTGCAGCCTATAGTAACAGCTTCTGCTGACAGGTCTGTAACACTGCGCATGCATCTTAGGGGATGTCTGGTGGAGCGTCCCTTTAAGGTGACAGGTATTAGATGCTCACCCCATCTCTCTGCTCCCTGCCCCCACTTTCCCTCCTCTCCGCCATCTTGTTTCCTGACGTCTTTGGTTCAGGTTTCTTTCCTGTTTTCCTGGTGTTTCATGGCTCTGTCCTCCCTCCCCCGTTTTCCTTTGTACTCTCTCTTTGCTGATCCTGATCTCCTGTCCACCGTGCGGTCTCAGTAGTGCATGAGCTGCGGTTCTCTGCGGCCTCCGCGCTTCAGGGTGCAGATGGGATTAAGGCCGTTGTGTCCATGTGATGTAGGGAGCGGAGTGCCGCCATGTGGTGGTAGCACCGGCTGATACTGGTTAAGGGGCTGTTCACCAGAAAAATTGTTTTAAATTACCTGGTGCCAGAAATTGCCAGAGATTTGTTATTTACTTCTATTAAAAAACATTTCCAGTCTTCCAGTACTTATCAGCTGCTGTATGTCCTGCAGGAAGTAGTGTATTCTCTCCAGTCTGACACAGTGCTCTCTGCTGCCACCTCTGTCCATGTCAGGAACTGTCCAGAGCAGGAGAGGTTTTCTATGGGGATTTGCTGCTGCTCTGGACAGTTCCTGACATGGACAGAGGTGGCAGCAGAGAGCACTGTGTCAGACTTGAGAGAATACACCACTTCTGCAGGACATACAGCAGCAGATAAGTACTGGAAGAATAGAAATATTTGTGAACAACCCCTTTAATCCAGACCTGATGGGGGACCGGGTTGTTGGTATTGGGTCCCCCTGAATCTTGTGTCATGTACCACCCTCAGACCCTGCATCAGTTATACCTAGAGTTCTCCTTTAAGGCTCGGTTTACCTGCAGTCGCTCTGATGGTAATGCTGCAACTAAACATCCAGCAGCCGTGTCACATTGTGATCTTCCTAGTGACCCCCATCCTGAAGGCGTGTGCCCCCCGAGGTGCAGGTGGATTATACATGGCGGATTCAGGGAGTACAGTAGATGGAACGCAGTCAGGAGATTGGGGGTCCCCTGACCTCATACATGGATGGTCTCCTTGTCTGGATTGCTGGGTGAGGGGCCCCCATCTTCATAGATGAAACTCCACATGTGGCCCCCACCTGTATCATCCTGACATTGTGACCCTGGGGCCAGAAAACCTTGTGCCGCCTCTGATGGGTCCGGACACCATGGAAGCCTGAGTCCTTTTGTGGATGAGATTGGGTAACTGTGGTCGCCCCTGATGTATGTGAATATACCTGTATACTCCAGAGCTGCGCTCACCATGCGTCAGGGTGTCTGTGAGTCAGTGTTTACTAACCATCCCACTGAACTCCTATTATACCATCGACACCAACTTATTATTCAATATGGTTTACACCTTTATGGGGGATTGTGGTGTCCTGTCACACAGTCCCCCTTCACCTCCTGTGCACGCCCCGTCCCCCCTCCTCTTCCTCATGTGCGCTCCTCGTCTTCCTCCTCTGTGCGCACCTCCCCTAATCTGCGCCCACTCTGTCCCCCACTCCGTACACACCCCATCTCCCCTCTTCCTCCTGTGTGCGTTTCGTCCCCTTCCTCCTTGTCTTCCTCCTCTGAGCGCACCTCCTCTAATCTGCGCCGACTCTGTCCCCCTCCTTCTCCTCTGCTTGCACCCCGCCCCCCACCTCCTCCTCTGTTTCCACCCTGTCCTCTTCCTCCTGTGTGCCCAGTACTCTTCCTCCTCTGTGCGCACCTCCCCTAATCTGCGCCGGCTCTGTCCCCCACTCTGTACGCACCCCTTCCCACCTCCTCCACTGTGCCTGCTCTGTCCCCCTCCTTCTCCTCCCGTTGCGCCCTCCTCCTTCTCTGTGCCCACCCCGTCCCCTCCTCTTCCTGTGTGCACCCTGTCCCCCTCCTCCTCGTCTTCCTCCTCTGTGCGCATCTCCCCTAATCTGTGTCCCCCATACCACCACCTCCTCTGTTCCCGCCGACCCCCACCTCCTCCTCCTCTGTTCCCACCCTGTCCCCCTCCTCCTCGTCTTCCTCCTCTGTGCGCATCTCCCCTAATCTGTGTCCCCCATACCACCACCTCCTCTGTTCCCGCCGACCCCCACCTCCTCCTCCTCTGTTCCCACCCTGTCCCCCTCCTCCTCGTCTTCCTCCTCTGTGCGCATCTCCCCTAATCTGTGTCCCCCATACCACCACCTCCTCTGTTCCCGCCGCCCCCCACCTCCTCCTCCTCTGTTCCCACCCTGTCCCCCTCCTCCTCGTCTTCCTCCTCTGTGCGCACCTCCCCTAATCTGCGCCGGCTCTGTCCCCCACTCTGTACGCACCCCTTCCCACCTCCTCCACTGTGCCTGCTCTGTCCCCCTCCTTCTCCTCCCGTTGCGCCCCATCCCCTCCTCCTCTGTGCCCACCCCGTCCCCTCCTCTTCCTGTGTGCACCCTGTCCCCCTCCTCCTCGTCTTCCTCCTCTGTGCGCATGTCCCCTAATCTGTCCCCCACACCACCACCTCCTCTGTTCCCGCCGCCCCCCACCTCCTCCTCCTCTGTTCCCACCCTGTCCCCCTCCTCCTCGTCTTCCTCCTCTGTGCGCATCTCCCCTAATCTGTGTCCCCCACACCACCACCTCCTCTGTTCCCGCCGCCCCCCACCTCCTCCTCCTCTGTTCCCACCCTGTCCCCCTCCTCCTCGTCTTCCTCCTCTGTGCGCATCTCCCCTAATCTGTCCCCCACACCACCACCTCCTCTGTTCCCGCCGCCCCCCACCTCCTCCTCCTCTGTTCCCACCCTGTCCCCCTCCTCCTCGTCTTCCTCCTCTGTGCGCATCTCCCCTAATCTGTCCCCCACACCACCACCTCCTCTGTTCCCGCCACCCCCACCTCCTCCTCCTCTGTTCCCACCCTGTTCCCCTCCTCCACTCTGCATGCTTTTCCCCTAGGACTGTAGGAAGGACCATCCTGACGTGTTCTCCTCTCTCTTCCAGGCTCGCTCTTTATGTATATGAATATCTACTTCATGTTGGCGCCCAGAAATCCGCACAGACCTTCCTGTCAGAGGTGAGAGCTCCCATCCTTCTCCATGTCTGTAACATTGGGGACATACTCCAGGCCTGACCTGGCTCTGATCACGCAAACCGAAAGCCGCAAAGATCTATGATGTCATTAGAGCCGCTGCGGTCGGGAAAGGGCTTGTGCACGTTTTCCAGGCGCTATCGTTCCTCCATGCTGTGCTGATTCCAGGGGCTGCGGGCTCTGAGATTGTGCCATCTATATGTGCATCTCCATTTCCAGCACATTCCAGCATGTCCTGACAGCTGCCCGCTGGGAGTTGTAGTTCCCGTTGGAGATCACTGCCATAAAGCATCTCATTGCTTAATTGCTGCAAAGAAATTCCATCATCCTCTGAAGTGATCCTATGAAATCCCAGGAGTCCACTCCTGTAGTCGTTCATTGCTGCTGATATAGGTTTAATATAGACTATGCCTCATTAACCCCTCGTTTACCTGTATATTATACTTACCTGTACAGGTGTTTTATGCTGCTTCCTTTGTTCTTACAGATAAGGTGGGAGAAGAATATCACATTAGGGGAACCTCCAGGATTCTTACATTCATGGTGGTGGTGAGTGAAACATTGTGCAGACATACTCCTATACTGTTGTACTTCTGTAGAAGAGGGTGAAGTGCTGTAGCAGCTCTTCACTCTGTACATTTCTAGGATCAATGGGAGCCCCAGAGAATGGGCCCTAATGGTATCCATACACCTGCATTAGGTGACTGGATGGACGTTTGTTGTATGGAGAGAAGAGGGGTAAACCAGACTCCTGATGGTGATTTATACCTCCGAGAACATCGAGGATTGAGCAGTTGAAATCCAACATGTCTAGACATCACGTTCACCACTACCAAAAGGGCAACTCCAGTAAAAAAAAAAAAAAAAAATACTTCTATTAAAAAAATCTCCAGTTTTCCAATACTTATCAGCTGCTGTATGTCCTGCAGGAAGTGGTGTATTCTCTCCAGTCTGACACAGTGCTCTCTGCTGCCACCTCTGTCCATGTCAGGAACTGTCCAGAGCAGCAGCAAATCCCCATAGAAAACCTCCTAAGAGAATACACCACTTCCTGCAGGATATACAGCAGCTGATAAGTACTGGAATACTGGAAATTTTTTTAGTAGAAGTAAATAACAAATCTGTATAACTTTGACACCAGTTGATTTAAAAGAAGAATGTTCGAGCTGGAGTTGCCCTTTAAAGCGGTCATCTAGGATTAAATAAAACAAGGCACAGCTACTTGCAAAAACAGCGCCACCCAGTCCTCAAGTTGTGTGTGGTATTACCGCTCCATTCACTTCAATAGAACTGAGCTGTAAAAACTGCCCCCACCCTGAGGACAGGAGTGTTGGTGTCTCTGGCCACCCCCTTTAATGATGAGACTTGTCTATAGGTATCTGAGTATGGGTATGTAAAGGGTTTTGTATATCTGACTGACGCTTCTTCTCCTCTGCTCACAGTGTATTTTGGGACCTGTACTGTGCCGCGCCGGAGCGCAGAGACACCTGCGAACATTCAAGCGAAGCAAAAGCTTTCCACGACTATGTAAGTGAGCGGAGTTATTCCTTATTGTTCTGGTGCATGATGACACTTGGCTCTTACTCCCCCCAAGATACGGAGTCACTGAAAATGGTGGCGTACAGGGCACGGCTATGTCTGGCATTCCCAAAGCCGATGAATGGAGTAGTGGGCATCCTCAGCTATTCATGTAAATAGTGACTTCCACGACACCTTTATTACTTGTGCTGGTTTGGTATAATTGGTTTATTGTATAGTTGGTTGTTTGCACGACATAGCGATGGCCGGTCCTATGTGGGCAACCATTGCTGCATCTGTTTCATGTAGAATCATTGAGGTAGCGGTGAATGAAGTTGTTGTCTTTCCTGGATCCGCCAGGCTGTGTGTTGTCACCATCAGTGCTTGATGGAAACGGCCAATGGTGTAAGGCAGAGATGGGGAACCTGCCGCCCTCCAGCTGTGGCAAAGCTAAAGCCTGGGCTGTCCAGACATGATGAGAGTTGTAGTTATGCCACAGCCGGAGGACCACGGGTTCCCCATCCCTGGTGTAAAGGGTCGCTGCTGCTATACCTTGTCATGTGCTTTTCCAGTTAGGTGTGGAGAGACGCTGAGGGATCAGGTTACATCAATATATGTTCCTCCCCTTGGTGTGCGCTGCATCTCCCTTCAGGATACTCTTATAACTGATCCACACTGTAAACAATGAATTCTGCAGTGTCCGCCATGTGTTATTGGTCATGTGACCTGCACGGACTGTATTACTTCATTGCTCGGTGTCCTAGGTGCCTCCGGCTGGCTTCTAATTTTGCAGGAGACGGCTGCATTTTTCTGTCCGTTTTTCCATTATAAAAATGTGGATTAAAATGCATCCGTTTTTTTTTTTAACATACACAAAAACATGGTCGACCACATTCCTATGTGCGCTAAACCGAAGCGTTTTCCATCCATCCCTCCCCCCCCCTCCCTTTTTTTTTTCTCCCCACCATCTTCTTTATTGTAAAAACGGATGGAAAAAACCTAGTGTGAGCCCAGCCTCCTAGCTGCGGGGGGCGCTGTGCTGTAGATTTGGGCAGAGTCCACCATACTCCGACATGACAGGATTATTACCATCACTCGCCCTGTTCGGCTCTTTGTGTTGATCTCCGGGTGAGGTGTGAGGGGCCGTATACACGTATGGATGATCTACTTCGTGTTTCAGGAGCTCGGGAATAGGCCGAGGGTCGGCTGGTGACTCCTTTTGTGTATATACATGGGGTTAGCCTGGTCCGCCACTTGCGTTAAAGCCGTGTTACACCAGGTGAAGGAGTTCTAAATAAACAAGATTTTGGCCGGAGAACCCCTTTAAGGGAAACTCAATACTATTTGCAGAGTTGCCTTATAATAGTGTGAAAAAGCGCAACAAGACGCTTATAGGCGTCAGACGGTGTCGGCCAAGTGTAAGCTGTGGTAGTACTACAACTCTTATCATGGCCTGACACGATCAGCTTGGAGTCACAGGTCAGAACAGGAGATTATACCAAATATAGTATAACGTCACCTGGTGGAGATTCCTGAGAAGCGGCGTCTTTCCTCTGATCATGTGACCGCGGTAATAGGCTTCCGCGGAGATAGAAGTGATCGGACGCACAAGTGACCTCCGGGTCAGGTGTCAGGCTGCGTGGGTGGCCGAGCCAAATTATCATCTTGTTTATCCAGTCTGGGTTACAACCTTACAACGTTTAGCCTACTTCTGTGTGTTGTGTTTTGGGCGTCTTTTATCTGCTCTTCTCTTCTGGATCCGTGTAATACTATGGAGACTGTAGTTGAGTTTTTTTGTTTGTTTGTTTTTTAAACTTTTTTGAATTTTTGCAACAGATGTAAAGTGAGCTGTGGGTGTCGGGGGGGCTGATCTTTCGTCAGATCCATTAGTTCGTAGGGCAGTGAGGTTGCTGAAACCTTTTCATCCTCTCCATCCGGTGGACAATAACTTTTAAATATTTAAAATGTTTTTCGCCATAAAATATTAAAGGGGTCGGAGTTGTAAGATATTCAGGAAATAGTCTGAAAACCGTCCGGCCGTTTTAGAGATGGAAACGCTCACTCCTGTGGTTGTGTTCACACAAGGCTGTTTGTACAATGGTCGCCATACCCCCCCCCCCCCCCAGATGAGGGGATCAAACTCAGGCCCTCCATCTGTTACAAAACTACAACTCCCATCATGCCTGGACAGCCAAAGCTTTAGCTCCTCAAACATGATGGTAATTGTAGTTTTTGAACAGCTGGAGGGCCAGAGTTTTTACTCGTGTGCCCTAGATTGATGCGCCCCGACATCAATGCTGAACCCCCTGCATTGGTTTCGGATGCCCCCAGCACTTGCCTGGGGTATATAGGCGGCATTGAGAGTAGTCTGTGCCATACTGAGAGTCCTTGTCCTGCTGATACTGATCCTTATTGTACAATGTTCTGGCTATAAGCGCTGCCGATAATGACGCGGTTGTGGGTAATGAGTCAAAGCTTAGTCACCGAAACCCCAATTATTTCTCATCGCAACCGAACGCCAATGACTCCTGAGAGACGGGAGATGGAACGTCACAGATACTCAGAGGCTCTGGTTCTTTCTCTCCAGAGCTGCGCTCACTTCATTCAGCCTAGTCACCGTGAAGGGGGGTGCAGCGCGGGAGGTCAACCGCTCGAGAGGTCAAACCGCATCAGTCATAGCAGTCATGGCTTATCCTTGCAATACGGCCTCACTTCTGGACTCTGCTGAGATCTTGTGTTGTTCTGGTTCATCAAAAACCTCTAATTTTCTATTGTTGTGTGTACAGCGGCAATAAGACTGTGAATGCACCCTGGGTAGCAGATTCTGCAGTCAGTGTGTCAGCTCCCTCCCCTGTGGGAGGAGGAGATGTATTAAAGGGGTACTCCAGCAAAAATCTCTTTCAAATTGGATGCTTTCAGAAAGTTATAGATTTGTAATTTACGTCTTTAAAAAAAAATCTCCAGTCTTCCAGTACTTATCAGCTGCTGTATGTCCTGCAGGAAGTGGTGTATTATCTCCAGTCTGACAGTGCTCTCTGCTGCCACCTCTGTCCATGCCAGGGACTGTCCTGAGCAGCAGCAAATCCCCATAGAAAACTTCTCCTGCTCTGGACAGTTCCTGACATGGACAGAGGTGGCAGCAGAGAGCACTGTCAGACTGGAGATAATACACCACTTCCTGCAGGATATACAGCAGCTGAGAAGTACTGGAAGACTGGAGATTTTTTTTAAATAGCGGTAATTGTGCGGCCAGGACGGCACAAAATGATTGGTCGATCGTCCTTTTGCTTTCTTCTGCCGTCACCTGCACGTCTTCCTGTTACACGGGGAGATATGTGGCTCATCGTGAGTGTTTCAGAATTGAGCAGACCCTGTTATATGGTTCTGTATTGGCCTGTAGAGTCTTTGGCGTGTATTCACATGTGCCAGTAGTGTCACATGGGTGGAAATCATGTGTATTTTACTCCATATTCTCACCTCACCCAGCACGTGTACTCTCCTATATTTACCACCTCTTGGCGAGTGCAGGGCTATATTGGCATACATGGTTCCATATAGTGTGTGTATATATATTAGTGTATGTGCGTGCTGTCCCTGACCGGGGGTTGTATCCCTCCACCCCTGGGGGCTCCTTGCTCCCGGCCCATAAACCTCAGTTATCTCCTCTTATTGTTCTTTCTCAAGGAAACAAAAGGGACACAAAGCCGTCACATTAGCAATTCGGAGCCTCCACATGGCTAAGAACAAAGCTGACATGGGAGGTAGAGGACGGCAATAAATCAGTGAAGCAGACGGGGACCCCTCCGCCCCGGGATCATGTTAACCCCCCCACCTCCAGCTCAATGTTGTCTCTAGGGCCCGGCCCCTCGTAGTGTGACGTCTCAGGAATCGCATGGTATCATGTACGAGGGTCAGATGTATGATATTCTGACATGATGTGAACTACTCCCCCATCCCCCTTCCCAGGATGCTGAGGTCTTCATCCTTCACTCCACTATATGAGGAGAGGATTAGCCGGAGTCAGTGCACAGGTGTCCTGTGGAGCAGATGTGGATTAAGCCGCAGCCTTCTGTATGGTGCAGCTCACACACCTCACTACACTGCAGCCTTTTGTGCGGTGCTCCTCAACACACTGCAGCCTTCAGTACAGTGCCCCTCACACCCCAGCCTTCTGTATGGTGCCCCTGACACCTCAGCCTTGTGTACGGTGCCCCTCGCCACACTGCAGCCTTCAGTTTAGTGCCCCTCACCCCACTGCAGCCTTCTGTGCGGTGCCACTCACCACACTGCAGCCTTATACACAGTGCCCCTCACACCCCAGCCTTGTGTGCGGTGCCCCTCACACCCCAGCCTTGTGTGCGGTGCCCCTCACACCCCAGCCTTGTGTGCGGTGCCCCTCACACCCCAGCCTTGTGTGCGGTGCCCCTCACACCCCAGCCTTGTGTGCGGTGCCCCTCACACCCCAGCCTTGTGTGCGGTGCCCCTCACACCCCAGCCTTGTGTGCGGTGCCCCTCACACCCCAGCCTTGTGTGCGGTGCCCCTCACACCCCAGCCTTGTGTGCGGTGCCCCTCACACCCCAGCCTTGTGTGCGGTGCCCCTCACACCCCAGCCTTGTGTGCGGTGCCCCTCACACCCCAGCCTTGTGTGCGGTGCCCCTCACACCCCAGCCTTGTGTGCGGTGCCCCTCACACCCCAGCCTTGTGTGCGGTGCCCCTCACACCCCAGCCTTGTGTGCGGTGCCCCTCACACCCCAGCCTTGTGTGCGGTGCCCCTCACACCCCAGCCTTGTGTGCGGTGCCCCTCACACCCCAGCCTTGTGTGCGGTGCCCCTCACACCCCAGCCTTGTGTGCGGTGCCCCTCACACCCCAGCCTTGTGTGCGGTGCCCCTCACACCCCAGCCTTGTGTGCGGTGCCCCTCACACCCCAGCCTTGTGTGCGGTGCCCCTCACACCCCAGCCTTGTGTGCGGTGCCCCTCACACCCCAGCCTTGTGTGCGGTGCCCCTCACACCCCAGCCTTGTGTGCGGTGCCCCTCACACCCCAGCCTTGTGTGCGGTGCCCCTCACACCCCAGCCTTGTGTGCGGTGCCCCTCACACCCCAGCCTTGTGTGCGGTGCCCCTCACACCCCAGCCTTGTGTGCGGTGCCCCTCACACCCCAGCCTTGTGTGCGGTGCCCCTCACACCCCAGCCTTGTGTGCGGTGCCCCTCACACCCCAGCCTTGTGTGCGGTGCCCCTCACACCCCAGCCTTGTGTGCGGTGCCCCTCACACCCCAGCCTTGTGTGCGGTGCCCCTCACACCCCAGCCTTGTGTGCGGTGCCCCTCACACCCCAGCCTTGTGTGCGGTGCCCCTCACACCCCAGCCTTGTGTGCGGTGCCCCTCACACCCCAGCCTTGTGTGCGGTGCCCCTCACACCCCAGCCTTGTGTGCGGTGCCCCTCACACCCCAGCCTTGTGTGCGGTGCCCCTCACACCCCAGCCTTGTGTGCGGTGCCCCTCACACCCCAGCCTTGTGTGCGGTGCCCCTCACACCCCAGCCTTGTGTGCGGTGCCCCTCACACCCCAGCCTTGTGTGCGGTGCCCCTCACACCCCAGCCTTGTGTGCGGTGCCCCTCACACCCCAGCCTTGTGTGCGGTGCCCCTCACACCCCAGCCTTGTGTGCGGTGCCCCTCACACCCCAGCCTTGTGTGCGGTGCCCCTCACACCCCAGCCTTGTGTGCGGTGCCCCTCACACCCCAGCCTTGTGTGCGGTGCCCCTCACACCCCAGCCTTGTGTGCGGTGCCCCTCACACCCCAGCCTTGTGTGCGGTGCCCCTCACACCCCAGCCTTGTGTGCGGTGCCCCTCACACCCCAGCCTTGTGTGCGGTGCCCCTCACACCCCAGCCTTGTGTGCGGTGCCCCTCACACCCCAGCCTTGTGTGCGGTGCCCCTCACCTTATGCCATATTTAGGATTGAATTATATCTTGTGCGTATATGTTGCGGCCCAACAAGGGACCATTACAAGGGCAGGCTGTGCTCTACTAGGTCTATAGACTGGGGGCTGATACGGTCATTTTGTATACACCTCTGTACATCCATCCTCAGTATGAAGGCATTTTGAATCTGCAGAGATGGTTGATGGGACATAAGACTTCCTCTGGTCCATGCGCCGGGGTCGGCCTCTCCTTGGTGTACCCTCCTGTGGGATGGAGACGAGCTGCAGTCTGTAAAGCCTCATATATCATCACGTCCAGTACGGGCTATATCACTACATAATTTATGCATATGCTGCGTTAATACTAATGTCCACAGAGGACGGGTCTAAAAGCATCTGACCTGCTGGGTGAGAACAGCGTCCTATACGGATCTAAGGAATACGGGGATCCGGCCTCAGCCGCTGGTCACATGACTGAAATCTGGAACTGATCTGGTTGGAGAATCCGCTTCTCTTCCACCTTCCATTAAATCTGGTGAGGAACGGGCCGGCGGGGCACACAGTGCTGATCCCTCCACATGCTGCGAGATGTCTGTTCTGCTTATCGATGGGGGTCCGAGTGGTCAGACCCCCACCAATCACTTTTTATTTTCCACTACCAGGATAGGAAGTCTTGGATCTCCAGCTGCAAAACTACAACTCCCATCATGCCAGAACATCCAAAGCTTTAGCTTCCCTACCCCTGCTCTATGCTATGGATATTGTTAGAATACCCCTTTAACCTGACATGGGGGCACACTTCTCCCTTTCCTGGAGGGCGGCTTCCCAATCATGAAAAATTCATTGAAAATTGTGTAAATTTCGGACGCTGATGTTTCAGAAGGATCGCTCTTGGCATGCTGGGTATTGTAGTTTCCTGTTAGCTGGAGACCATTACCTTGCAGTTGTAATAAAACCTGGATCATGTAAATATAAAGGGTCTGCCTTGTCCCTTTCATGTATCCAACACCCCTCCCCCCTCAAGGAGTCCTGTAAATTGCTGGGACCCTCCAGTTCCCGGCGCACGTTGGTCGGACAGTCTGGGGATCACAGGAAATGATGCTGTAAATTAGTCGCATTGTCCCGGCCTCATCAGGGGCCATTATATGTATCACCTGTGTAATAGGCAGGATATGTACAACCTTACTGCATGTGCTCTGCAGCCGGGGAGCCCCCCCCCCTTCTATAACTCCCCGAGGACCTGCAGGGCAGCTGGGTTTGTTCTCCAATCCTCCGGCCTTATAAACCAAACAGCCCATATGTGCCGATGGGAAAAGAGTCTCTCCCGCTGCTCTCAGTATGGGATTCACCTGTCCTTACAGGGGGCGTTCACAAAAAAAAATTCTGTCAACTCAGCTGGTGCCAGAGATTTGTAATATATTTCTATTAAAAATCTCCAGTCTTCCAGTACTTATCAGCTGCTGAATGTCCTGAAAGAAGTGTTGTATTCTCTCAAGAGTAGCAGCAAATCCCCCATAGAAAACCTCTCCTGCTCTGGACAGTTCCTGACATCGACAGAGGTGGCAGCAGAGAGCACTGTCACACTGGAAAGAAAACACCACTTCCTGCAGGACATACAGCAGCTGATAAGTACTGGAAGACTGGAGATTTTTATTAGAAATTAATTGTTAATCTCTAGCTTACTAATTACTAATCTCTAAAAAAAAATGTTTAGGTGAACAACCCCTTTAAGCTAAAATAAACAAGCGGCTGCTGAGTGATCGTAGCCAGGTGACCTGTCCGGGGCCGGTCGAGGTGCCAGGGCCACAGGGGTCAGTGTTAGAGTGGACGCATTGCTTCTAAATGTCACTGGAAGGGTCAGTGGTTTTGTATTGTGATGGCGGGGGTCCTCACTGCTGGTCCTCCCCCCTGCTGTAGGTATAGATCACTGGGATTAGTGGTATCTGACCACCCAGGACCCCCTCCCATCCTGCTTTTTCCTTGCACAATGTCTCTCCCAGTCACCTCCTCATTTACCTGAATAGTGCTGCAGTCCCTCTGCACTGCTGTGAGCGAGCCGCAGGGCTGACTCTTACTATGGCCCACTAATGCGTCTATATGTTATACTGGAGATAGGAAATTTCCCAGAACTTATTGGGGTTCTGATTCGGTGGAATTGGGGAGTGATAACTTATTCTAAGTAGAATCACGGCACCCGTCCCCCCTAAAAGGAGCGGGCCGGGGTGCGCTGGGTAATGACACGGAGTCAGGTCAGGACTTATTCTGCCCTGTTACACGGAGTGATAATCTAATCTATCAGGCTGATTCTGCAGATTATCGCTCTGTGTAACGAAGACAACAATCCATCGAAAAACTTCTTCCGCTGATGTCGTTTAAACTTGCAGAAAAATCATTGGCCAGTGGCCGTGCACAGCTCCGTGTAATAGTGATGCTCTGCGACCGGATCAGAAGTCCCAACGGCGGCTGCAGTGTCCGTTCAGTCCTTGCTAAGCGATCATCAAGCCGGCTAACAGGCTCAGTAAGCGAGGGGGAGGAGGGGGGGAGGGGGGTCGTCTGTATGATGATCCAGTGTTTGCCCGTTGAAGGGTTATGGACACCTTAAAGGGGTTTTTCCCATAGAGGACACATCCCCTGAGTGTATGATCTATGGGGGGTCCTGGTGGCCGCAGACATTATCCTCTTGCCAGTGTCATTCGTAGAAAACCAAGAAGCCTAAGGCCGCTCCCGCCTGCAGAGCGTCGCCCCTTGCTCCCGCCTGCAGAGCGTCGCCCCTTGCTCCCGCCTGGGGTCTGAGAGTGCACATAGATGGGCCGTGAGGTGTCAGGACAAAGGTGGGGATGACATTCTCTTGTGCTGAGGAGATAAAAAAGAATGGCTGCCTCCCCTCCCCCCTCAGGCATCTGGAGAGGGAGAACAATCCCGGAGATTAGGGGTAGGAGACTCTGGACTTCCCATCCTCCTCCGGCCGCCGCTTCCTGCCGGGAAGACGTTACACAGGATCCGCCGCTCTCCCCCGCTCTGTTGTATATGCAGTCTGGAGGGGGGGGGGGGGATCAGTGTGATGGGATCTGACGCTACTGATCAGTGATAGAATAGGTGGAATAGGTTTTGCCTCGGGCCGTGCATGACGTCACAGTGGCTGCCAAGATTTTACTTTCCGCTACATTGAATGGGGTTACATTGATCCGCTTCAGTTCTGCAGATCTGCTGCCTGATGTGCAAGCTCGGCTGTGATGACCGTGCACACTTACGGCCGTCTTTATAGTCATGTTTGTCAGGAAGTGTTATGATGTCATCCTGTGACATCATCGGTACTGTTGGCTTCAGCAGTGGAGCATTAAAAGATCAATTTCATCCCAGACCTGAACTCTAGCCATGATCCAGGCGGTTAGTCTTGTTTGGGCTCGTGCAAAACTACAAACCCCCTTGATCTGATGGCTGTTAGGACAAGATGGGGATTGTAGTTTTGCAATAGCGGGAGAGGGCCAGGGATATACAGATAGGGAAATACAAATCTGTAACCCTCTAACACTGAGCATGTACCCCCCATCCTGAGTACCACCTGTAAGGGCCCTATTCCACCGGACGATTATCGTTTAGATTATCGTTAAATTGTTCAAATCTAAACGATAATCGTTCGGTTGAATAGCAGTTAACGACTAACGACCGAACACGCAATCGTTGATCATTTAATAAGACCTGGACCTATTTTTATTGTTGCTCGTTCGCAAATCGTTTGCATTGAATAAGAAGTCGTTCGCAGTAGTGACGAACCCTATAACACTGAGCACGTCCCCCCCCCCCCCCCCCCCAACGCCCCGTTCAGCAGGGAGCCCTCGTCCGCCCACCAGCTGATCTTTCGGTGCCCTGATTTCTCGTGAGTCATGCTGTAACTGTAAGGCCATCATCCCCGTTGACGCACGTGATCCATCGTCGAGCGATTTGCGGCTCTGACGTGTGAGTCAACGGTCTGTGAACACGTTCCTGGACGTCTGCCAGACATCCATCCTGCCGCTGGAAGGGCCTGTGATTCCTCCGGACCATCTGCTCCTGGTAATCTGAAGACTCGTTCTCTGGTGGATACCACAATGAAGCCGGAAGTTGGGGCTTGTGCTGCAGCTTTGTCTTATCTACTGGTCTCCAGCCTGTGCAGTACTACAACTCCCAGCATGCCCAGAGAGTGACACACACCACTGCCTTATAGGGCCCACACATGCATGGCCGCCTGTACTCTGCAGGATCCCCGTCCATGTGATTGAAGGTGGCCTGCCATCCACTCACTCTTCTGGATTTTGCAGCGTGCAGATTGCATCCTGTAAAATGCACAATAAAATGTGCAACCAAATCGACACCTTGCATATGCAAAAGCTCCAAGGTCTTATATTGCAAATCCAAAGTGCAGCCTTAACCCTTTAGACCAAGGATGGAGAACATGCCGCCCTCCAGCTGTTGAAGAACTACAACTGCCATCATGTCTGGAGAGCTAAAGCTTTAGGCCCTTTTCACACTAAGCTTTCCAGTGTCCATCATGGTAACGAGAGAACGAGAGAGATTTGTAATTTACTTCTATTAAAGGATCTTCCAGCAGGAAGTAGTGTATTCTCTCCAGTCTTCCAGTACTTATCAGCTGCTGTATGTCCCGCAGGAAGTGGTGTATTCTCTCTAGTGTGACAGTGCTCTCTGCTGCCACCTCTGTCCATGTCAGGTAATGTCCAGAGCAGCAGCAAATCCCCATAGAAAACCTTTCCTGCTCTGGACAGTTCATGACATGGACAGAGGTGGCAGCAGAGAGCACTGTGTCAGACTGGAGAGAATACACCACTTCATGCTGGACATACAGCAGCTGGTAAGTACTGGAAGACTGGAGAGAATACACCACTTCATGCAGGACATACAGCAGCTGATAAGTACTGGAAGACTGGAGAGAATACACTACTTCCTGCTTGGAGAGTAGAGACAACCCCTTTAAGTATCTGCGGCTTATGACTACAAGTGATTTTCCTGCCACACATGGTGGATGTGCGCTCTGGCATGGATTGCAGTGCAGGATTAGTACCATGGACCTACTACTTCTAGGCCGGGCTTTATTGGGCAGAGGGGCCGTACAATGTCAGATCGGCTTCATGGCCGTTGGGCCTCTGCCTTGGCCGTTGTGGCTGCTGTGCATTTTTCTGTATGTCTGTGCAGCCCATAGAGCTGCTGCTGGCGTCCTTGTACATTGTCTCTTCTGGATGTCTGCACCATCTGCCGAGAGAAATCCGGGGTCACATCTATAATGGATGCGGAGCCTTTATATGCCGCAGACTGATGTGACCCGGTGGTCTGGGGGACGAGATCCATGAGTGGGCGGCGGATTGGGGTCCCTGTATGTACAGCGCAGCTGATCGGGCCTGTGCTAGGGTAACCCCCAGATCTGGACCACTTCCTCAGGGGATGATGGATGGATTTAGGGTCTTGGCACCATATGGTTGTGGGATATGAAGTTTGGGGGTTGGTGGTGGTCTCTTCTGAGCAGAGTATAAGGGCTGGTTGGGGTTCGGATAAGTAACAGTGCCCTGATCCTTGACCATAGGTTGATAGGGATGTGATGGCTCCCGGGGTGCGGCTGTGTTAGCTGGTGGTGGAGGGGTCACATAGCCTGTAGTAGATCAGTGGTTGGCATCTTCTACTTTATGCTAGCACAGTAGATCAGTGGTTGGCATCTTCTATACTTTGTTAGCACAGTAGATCAGTGGTTGGCATCTCCTATACTTTATGCTAGCACAGTAGATCAGTGGTTGGCATCTCCTATACTTTATGCTAGCACAGTAGATCAGTGGTTGGCATCTTCTATACTTTGTTAGCACAGTAGATCAGTGGTTGGCATCTCCTATACTTTATGCTAGCACAGTAGATCAGTGGTTGGCATCTCCTATACTTTATGCTAGCACAGTAGATCAGTGGTTGGCATCTTCTATACTTAGCACAGTAGATCAGTGGTTGGCATCTTCTATACTTAGCACAGTAGATCAGTGGTTGGCATCTTCTATACTTAGCACAGTAGATCAGTGGTTGGCATCTTCTATACTTTGTTAGCACAGTAGATCAGTGGTTGGCATCTTCTATACTTTGTTAGCACAGTAGATCAGTGGTTGGCATCTTCAATACTTTGTTAGTACAGTAGATCAGTGGTTGGCATCTCCTATACTTTATGCTAGCACAGTAGATCAGTGGTTGGCATCTCCTATACTTTGTTAGCACAGTAGATCAGTGGTTGGCATCTCCTATACTTTATGCTAGCACAGTAGATCAGTGGTTGGCATCTCCTATACTTTGTTAGCACAGTAGATCAGTGGTTGGCATCTTCTATACTTTGTTAGCACAGTAGATCAGTGGTTGGCATCTTCTATACTTTGTTAGCACAGTAGATCAGTGGTTGGCATCTTCTATACTTTGTTAGTACAGTAGATCAGTGGTTGGAGTCTTGTATACATCTATATAGCTCTGTATAACTCTTGCATGGAGGACAGCTCAGGAGTTTTGCTTATTGTTGTGTTGTATATGAATTATCTGCATCACTTCTGGTACAAAGACCCCGTATAGTAAAGTGCGTATGGAGTGGCAGCGGAGAGCCCCCATGCCCTCTGTATCCTTCTCCCCCATACACTGCCGGTCCCGGTGGGGGTTAAGGGGCCCACTTCCTTCTGGATACCGCCGGGTCTTGTGTATTTTCTTTGGGCTGGAGATCAGGCCTGGGCTTTGTTTCCTCTGATGATTTGTGTTGTTGCAGCAGTTCAGGGGTTAAGGCCCTGTGGTTGAGGATAGGGCGGCCATCCTGCAGCCCAGGACCCCCCAGCAGATGCATTGGGTGGGGGTGGGGGAGGGCAGTATTTGCATAACTGATTAAGGCCTTCAGGGGGATTACTGGCAGAGGGGGGAGGGCTGGGGATGGCACAATGGCTGCTACAAAGGAGGCAGATCCTCTGCATTCCCCTATAATGCCCTTTATTGTAAGGAATGTCTCCAGGCCTGACCCCGTGCACGGCTAAGGGGGTATATAGCATAGTATACAGCAGGTTATCTGTGCACGGCTGACTAGGTATATAGCCTAGTATACAGCATGTTATCTGTGCATTGCTTGGAGGGTATATAGAATAGTATATAGCCGTTTCTCTTTGCACGGCTGATGGGGTATATAGCAGGTTATCTACACGGCTTAGAGGGTATATAGCATAGTATACAGCATGTGATCTGTGCCTGCAGTCCCTGATGCGATTGTATGACGTCTCTGTCCTCATTGGGTAATGGTGGAGTGTGGTGCTGGATCTCTATGGTGTCGGTGACCCTGAGACTGGTGGCTTCTCCGTAGTTCTCCATGCTGACGCTTTCCCCTATAGAATTTCTGGCATCCTGAGTATTTGTGCTGCTGCAGTGTATGGGGGGCTCCGCTTATACCCCTCTCTATTATCCACCTGCTTCTCCTCCTTCCTCCTTATTAGTTTAATAAATATATATAGTGTGTGTTTGTGTATATGTGTACATATATATATATATATATATATATATATATATATATATATATATATATATATATATATATGTATATGTAATGTCATTGGCTCTGACCCACTCACTCTGCCCTGTATACATAGGAGGAGACGTGCCCTGACGCAGCTGCAGTGTGAAGGCCTTATTCCACTGAACTTTTTCGAACGATTATCGTTCATAAAATCGTTCAAACGACCGCTCGTTAACCATATTAGATCTGTGGAATAGCTGTAAATGAGCGAACGACAACAGCGAAATAGTCGTTGAGTCGTTCACTATTTTTTATTTTTCAACATGTCGAAAAAAATCGTTGGTCTTTCAACAATAATTCGCTAATCTTTTCGTTGAATAAAAAATCTTTCAGTCGTTCTTAAAATGTCTACCTACATCTCCCCACGTTTTAAACGACCATGTAACGACCGCAAAAAATCGTTACACTACAGATATTATTCACGTTCCCACACGTATTGTGTTATTGTTCGCTTAAAAAAATCGTTAAGTGCTCGTTGACGAGCAGTCGTTGGAGCGAGTCTATGAACGATAATCGTTCCGTGAAATAGGGCTTTAAAGCATGGGGCAGAGAGTTGCAGTATTGCGTCCATGCAGGATGCATCTAGGGGTTTCTATGGGGCAGATCTGCAGCGTGTGAATGTTCCCCTATCCGGCAGGTTTCTCCCATGTAACGTAGTCGTGTATAAATTTCCTGATGATACGGCCCCCACCACCAGTCACACTATATATATTTTGCAGGAGTTGTCGGGGCTCGGTGTATGTAATGAGTGTGAGCTCTGTTGTCCGGCGTCCCTGCTTAGCATATTGTGTCTGATTGATGGCTGTCAGGCAGGCAGCCGGCCGGGAACAGATGCCCCCGCACCCCAGGACACCCTGTACTCCATAATAATAGGAGACGGGGAACAAAGAGCGGGGGCCGGACTGTTAGTCTGACGTCTATTCTCCTCACACCTGCTTTGTTTGTTTACCCCGGACCCTCCGCCGTTCACACGGTCTCCGCCATTCACACGTTGTTGTGTGCTGTATAACCTGCGTTCTATGGTGACGTCCTGCAGCGAGGAGTCATGTGACGCCAGAGATGCAAGGACTTGTTTACCCGTTGGCCGCAGTGTATCGGTAGTATTTATAGCAATAGATCAACTATGGGGAACCTGCCACCCTCCAGCTGCTGCAAAACTACAACTCCCATCATGCCTGGACAGCCAAAGCTGTCAGCTCTCTAGGCATGATGGGAGTTGTAGTTTTGCAGCAGCTGGAGGTTCCCCATCCCTGGCTGATTATCCTGACTGGGGATGGTGGTAGCAGGGATGAGTCGTGGGCAGATACTCAGCGGTAACAATCTAGTGCTGTTGACTACAGATCTCCAGTGTGTGACCTTACAGGATCTGCACTAAGCCATTACAGGAGACGAATCCCATTTTAAAGCGGATACAGCACCACTCCTGTCCTCAGGTTGTGTGTGGTATAACAGCTCGCCTTCATTCACTTCAATGATTTCAGCTGCAAAACCCCCGCACCCATCCTGAGGACAAGAGTGGCGCTGTTTCTAGACGCCTGGACGTCCCGTTTAAGTTGGCGGCTAGTGAGTGTCCTGTCTATTTCATCATAGGCGAGGGTCGGGCGGGTCCAGAACCTTTAGTGGTGTCAGCCTAATTCCCATCATGCCTGGAGAGCAGAAGCGTTAGCTGTCTGACCTGTGATGTGGGCCATATTGTGGAGGGATTTTGTCTTCTATCCATGAGTCATTTTTCCATAATATAAGGCAGTGATGGTGGAACCTTCAGCCCCCTCAGCTGTGGCAAAACTACAATTCCCATCATACCTGGGCAGCC